>NC_089814.1:6442431-6544931 GCF_029633855.1 Hoplias malabaricus
CACACACACGTACTATATGACATCTGCCTGTATACACGGTCACTGTTCTGACAGACTGTAATACACTACAGGAAGAGCAGGGGGCGATACTGTTGCACTAAATTTGAAAGTTTAATTTGAAAATAATCTCAAAATATCTCAAGTCTCAAATAAACTCCAAATGAGCTGGCGACCAGTCACACACACACACACACACACACACACACACACACACACACAAAGTAAAACCCAGAGCAACAGGGGCTGGGAGGGTAATTAGCCCAAACAGACAGGAGGAGACATGAGTATACATACAAACACACATGCAAGTGTGTGTGTGAGAGACAGTAATATTTATACTGCTTTATGGATACTTTATTTAAACAAAATAATTAACACTATTAATACTGAGCATTCCTTTCATCTCTATGACAACAACAGTTAACTATACTGCATGCCAATACAGCCATTTGTATCTGAATCAGAGAGAGTGAGATCAAACTGACAGTCAGTAAAGGAGAAAATGTAAAGACTCGGAGACTGATGGAAAGAAAAAAAAGAAGAAAAAGAGTGAAGGACGCAGAAACAAGACAAGCACCAGTACAGCATTTATGAAAGTTTAGATGTCTTAGACCAGCTAAGAAAATGGCTTAAAATTAATGTCAGGGTCAGTTAAGAGTGCTTCTATTTGTAGAAACAGACCAAAATTTAGAACAATCACAACATGGATGTTGTGCAAAAGTTTGCCTTTAATGAATTCCACTAACAACACAACCGTTTGTTTGCGTGGCCAACAGTTTAAAACATGTCAAAGGTGAAGGTGAAGGTGAAGCCTCAAGGCCTCGTCTAGGCATAGCCTTGTGTTCACGTCCAAATACGGAACTGAACCCCAATGTGCGCCATAAGGAGCATTACTAGCTATACCAGTTCACAACAGCACAGATTAAACAGAGAGTCCCACATAAAGAACTGAGCCAACTGTTTTGAAATAATAAAAGGTGTTAAATAATTTAACTTATGTTGGATTTGACATAATGTTGACTCGATTAAACCGATTTAAAAGATATTTAGTTCCTTAGCACATTATTCTAGGGATCTGGAGTCTACCAACCCACATCATGTCAAACAAAACAACCCAGTCAGATGTGTGTGGGCTCCCCAAGTCTGAGGACATGGGATAAAACGAGTCATTCTGATTTCATACTGCATCTGACATAGAGGGCTGACCAAGAGAAAACGGCATTTCTGCTCCTTGCTCCTCACCCCAGGGTTCTCACACTGATCTGAGCTTTCAGCATAACACAGCATCACTATCACGTGTCACTGGCTTCTCCAACCTGCTCCCACCCAGTTGTGAGAATGGTCAGATTGATGTATTAGCAACAACACAAAGATCACCACCTCGCGTTTTAATGTTTCTACGTATCGATTACACACTCCTATTTATAATCAGAGTGATTTTCTGAGCAAACACCCAAGTAAGCCTCCGTGAAAACTCCTATCAGTTTCTCAGCTGGACTAAGATTATTCAATGGTGCTGCAGATAAAAAGGGTTGGTAAAGAGGGACAGTCGTCCATGCCGTTAGGAGAGGAAGAGGAGGAGGAAGAGTATGACTGAGGTCCAGCGGGCAGGCAGGTAAACGGGCAGACAGAGAGAGGACCGACCTCCTCTGGAAGATTCTGCTAGTAAACACGGCACGGTTCCCCACGCCATGCCAGAGAGAGCATAGAGAAGATCACACACACGCACAAACACACACGCGCACACAAAGAAACACACGCAAGCAGCCGTTTAAAAAAAAATAAAAAAATAAAGCACCATGTGACCACTACCATCCAAACATCTGGAATCAATAATTCAGAATAAAGAACAACAGTTTTAAATGTATATATGAAAAGTCCCAACGTTACAGTCTTTTGAATAACTTTTAAATAATTCTATTAATCAGTGTGTGGTTTGCTAGAACTGCTATAGAACTTATACTAAAATTAATATCAAGACAGAATATTAAGAGCATTAAAGAATGGCATTTTAAAAAAAGTTATAAAATGAATACTTAGCAATTTAGTTTTAAAAATAAATAGAGTGGCATTGTAATGAAATAAATATATTACATACACCTCATCTGCAGATTAAAATGATGCTAAACTTTAACTTTCAAAACAGATTCACAGTAAATTAAAATGTCCACAATAATTTTAAGGTATTATTATTTAAATGTAAACAAAATATTCACACGAGTGATTCCAGACTTTTGAAAGGTGGTGTCTGAGCGTGAAAATGTGAAGCTATAGGAGAGAAAGCACAGAAGAGATTAAAGTGAAGGTTACAGGGTGAGGAGTGTTAGCTGTGTGCTTGCTGCAGAGGGACGAATCAAAAAAATGAAGATAAAAATAATTAATAATAAAAAAAAAAGGTGTCTTGGTCTGAAATGAGCTGAAAAGCTTGTAAGATCTCATCAAATTAAAATGCAAGAAGAAAAGGAGGGGGGAAGTGGGCAGTGTTAGTAAAGAGGCACAGATCCATCAGTTCAAGTGCATATTTATGATTTATGCATATTTCAGTGCTCACATGCATGAAAACAAGGTATCTGTCCATTTTCCTCAGTGACCTTCAGTGTGAGGAGTTTCCTGACTGACGGTTTTAGCAAAACGGCCATTTGAAAGTAAAATGAAGCCTTCCTCGTACAGAGAGCTGTCGGTGGAAGCAGGGCTCGGCCAAAAACAGAGAAAAGATCGACTCTAGGTCAGTCGTCTCTGGCTAAAAATAATACGGTAACTGGATCTGCTCACAGACTCAACTGCTGCATTCATTCAGTGTGTATGTTGTGTCCTGTGAATGGTGAATGAAAAATGTTGTACATGATGGAAAGGCAGCCTTTTGTCATGATTAGTTTGTTATATCCTCGTCACTGTCATGAGTCTGCACTGTGTATCACTGATTTAACGCTAAATATTAATTCATTCACTATCACATTTGTTTAAAGACCTCATGTAAAAGGCACATATTTAATTTGAACCAGTTTGCTCCAGTGTTATTATTAGAACTGGCTCAGACATTCAAACCTGCTTTGATTAATCTTCCAAAACTACCTGTTCTTATTGTAAAAAATCATGTTTTTTTTTGCATGGTTCCAAGTCATCCTTGGGGCCGACATTGTGTTAAAGGCTTGTCAGTATTTTGAGAGGCACCTATTTGCTCTTAAATTGCTGTAAAAAAAAAAAAAAAAAAAAAAAAAAAAAAAAAAAAAAAGACTCATAATTAAAGAATAGTTTTAATTGTCAAAGAGCTAATGCTGTTTATTTGTTATTTTTTTGGCTTGATTAACCATGGATGAGGAAATAGGGGATTGGGGATGCATTACTAATCACTCATTTGTAGTTCATAATGGATGCACTACGAGATAAGAACCCCATAAGTGGGAGAGAGAGCACAGTGCATGTTGGGAAATGTAGTTGATGAAGTACTCACGGGAAGTGGACCGAGGTCACCAGGGTCCAAGGGTCCTTTAGTCCTCATGTGAACAGGGTACTTCAAACGAGGATCCTCCTGAGAGAGAGAGAGAGAGAGAGAGAACAGAGAACACACACACAGACACAGAGAGAGAGAGAGACAGAGAGAGAGAAACAGAACACACACAGACAGAGAAAGAGAGAGACAGAGAGAGAGAGAGAGAGAGAACAGAGAACACACACAGAGAGAGAGATAGAGAGAGAGAGACACACACACACAGAGAGAGAGAGAACACAGAGAGAGAAACGTTAAATGACGCAACCCCAAGATGCCCCAAGCCTTTGCTCTAATTCAGGAGAAAACACCATTCACTCTCCAATCCCACAATGCACTGTGGCTCCCTGAAGGCCCAGAATACAGAGGCAGTTGTGTGTGTCTTAATAGAGAAATCACTGTCACTTAATTCAAGCTTAAACCTACAAATAATTCCTGATTTTGGACAGAAAACCTTTATTCTTTCACACACACACACACACTTGTCATTCATAGCCTAAAAAACGTGTGTCAAATGTAGTAACTACTGAATATATAACATTATAGTGTAAGCTTTAACTTATCGAAAAAAGACACTACATTTTTATCTAGTTAATAAAAAGCACTACAAACTCAACAGACCTCCAGGACAAAGATGGCATCTGTGTGGAACAGAGCACAACAAAGACGGGTTTGTATGAGTTTGAACGAGAACAGAAGAGAGAAGAGAAGGGGAGGTAGGACAGGAGGAGGAGAGTAAACAGCTGCAGTACCACAGCCCGACAGTAAGGGGCAGAATAAGGCTTTGTTTAAACACTGGCTAACAGAGTGTTCCCCTGGTGACTGGGAGGGTAGGCAGAAGAAAGGTCAAAGGTGACTGTACCAAGTTCAAACACAAAACCCGAGAATAGCCCAGAGCTGAGTGAATTCGAAAGTGTTTGATAAAGGTGATGTTTACATTTACATTCAGGGCATTTACTAATAAATTAACAGTTTGATTTATGTGACGGTTATAAAGGAATATAGCATTAGCATCTTTGGGTAAGGCTCCTAATTATTAAAACAGTGTTCCTGCCCAAGCTGCAAATCAAACCCCAGTCCACTGTGGAAGGCAACAACTGTAATGATACCACACCATGTTTTCTTTCCTAATATTGAAACCTTAAATATTTTTTCTTCGTTTAACTACAGCTGTAGCAATAATTATATTGTTTACTAATCAATAAATCATTTTTGCTGACCTCAGTACCGCCCAACGTGTGTGTTTTTCTCCTAAGAATGAACATAACCTATATTTAACTGGCTGCTCTGTTCTTGAGCTCTTGTCCAAACACTGGTTTTATTTATGTTTTATTTACACAAGATATTTAAACTTTGTTATATTCCAATTCCAATGCCTGAATATTCTTAGATTTTTTTAAATTCCCCTTTAAAGGGAAACTACTTAACATTTTTATCTTAAAATTACAGCTTCAGTCCACATTTTCACTAAATTGTAACAGGGAGAATAGAGCCCCCGTCATTGCTATTCTGGACTCTGCACTGCAGAAATTACACTAGGGTTTGTTATGTTATGGTAACTTCATCCATTTAAAAGATACACTGCATAGAGGCTTCTTTACAATGAATTAATGCATACACTGTCTTCTGTTGTGGAAAACGAAAAGGTTTAACTGTAGGTATAAATCTCTATAAAACAAAACAGAACGCTATGGAGCAGCTGCAAAGGTCACCAGCCTCAATGCCAACCACTGGTTGTGTGTTAAGTAGCACAGCCCAGCACTGGACTGTAAACATAATCTGATTAGCCAAATTATCCCATTATCGCAGATGGTTTAAAAACATGATTTGTTCCTCATTTCCAAAGACATCTGACGAGAGGGTACGCAGCTCGTGTCTCAGATGAACACAGGAATCAACAGAAGAGTGAATAATGCGCTTCTTTAATCATACACCACGATATTCAGGTTTCCCATAGTATCTAATTTCATGTAGTGTTAATGATACAGTGGCAGAACTAAACGAACACTGAATTATAACAGGGTGACTAAACCTCTGCCTCGGTGTGTGGAGCAGTAAACATTTAAAATGAAGAAGCGCAGTGTGGCTGCACCGACTCTGAGCTGTGGGTGGATTCTTTTAGAAGCCCGACAAGATCGTATTGTTGAGATATAGCTTCACTCAATAAGTGAAGAGCAGTATCTAAACTGAGAGGTCACTGACTCATTCACCGCCTACTCGGCTTTAACACCACACTGCACACAATCTATAGAAGCAGATAAATGACCCAACACTCTCCAGCAGTCATCAGCATTCACCATAAAAATGCAAACACTGTCCAATAAATCAACCAAAGTCCATTCACCAATAAAATCAGAAAACTCCATCATTCGCCAAGAAGATGCACAGATCTAATGAATACATTAATAACGTACCGGAAAGAGACTGAGGAGCCCAATCAGACAGATGAGAGAGGAAGTTCTAGGCAGCTTCGTCCAACAATAACCATCATTAACCATCATTCAGCAAAATACAAGTACAGTGGAACCTCTACCTACGAACTTGATCCGTTCCGTGACCCGGTTCGTAAGTGGAAAAGTTCGATTCTCAAGTCAATTTTCCCCATTTAAAATAATGGAAAAGCAATGAATGTGTTCCAGCCCCCACCCCGAAAGTCACCCTTTTTGCACTGATCTATGTTTACAACACTCTCAAATTAGTAAAAAATACATGTAGCGTTACTAAAAATAAAAGAAATACAGTGGTAACAGTAATAAAAAATAAATAAAGTTGTAAGTGGTTACACATCGCTAACTTGAAGACGTGACGACTGGCTGGAGGAGTAACACAGGCACTGGCTGTATGACGGGAGGTGGGGGGTGGGTGGAATAACGGAGAGTAGGTGGTGAATGTGGGGAGACGAAGCGTAGATACGGCTTAACTTAGCACGAATTTCGATGCCTGCTATTTACACTAATGCTAAATTGCTAAAGCTACAATGTGCTAATCAAGTCTGGGCGCTGGGAGACTCACCTATTGGGGTCAGTGGCCATTTCCAGCCGCCGGCTCGGCGGAGGCTCGGGTTCGTTTCTAGAGTCGTGGTCCGTTGGTGGAGGCAAAAAATATTCAAATGCCCAGTTCGTATCTTGGAAAGTTCGTTAGTATAGGCGTTCGTTAGTAGAGGTTCCAATGTGTTCTCAAACTGCCATTAATTAAAATCTCAACCATCTTTCAATTCAATCTTCTACAAATCCCCATTACACTCCCCCCCACTATAATCCATCAACAAACAATTATTTAACAATTATTTTTAAACTAACACCACCATTCTCCAAACACTACCACACAGTCCATCAACAAACAACAACATTCTCCAACAGTCATCACCCTCAAGCTCCAACATTCATTAACACCATCATTATCCAACAAACATCATGATGTTTCAACAAACTCCACAGTCCTCCCCCATCACTCTCCAACAAACCGTCATCACCAACAACCATTTACACCATCAACATCCAACAATCATTCTCTCATAAACCCCACACACTCCATCACCAAACACCAACACCATCATTATCCAATAAACCCCAACATCTGTCAATAAACATTTACCAACAAATATCTACTTCCTCTAATGTTTGCATTAAATGTCAGTGTTCTGAAAGAGACAGAAAAGCCAATGACCCCGTGTGTGAATCAGGGACAACACTTCAGACACCCACAGAAAACAAAAACTGCTATGTTTTAGGTTTGGAGTTTGTTTGTGTTGGGTAGCTGAGTTCATTGTGCCTTGGGTGTGACCAGCATGGGGGTGTGGATGTTGTGGTTTCGTTGGCACAGAGTCATGAGGGAAAATACGTGAAGCTGCAAGCTGCTAGCTGGTGATGTTGCTGGACCATCGTGGGAATGTACAAACCTGCTGACTAATGGGTAGGGGGGAAAAAATAAATAAATAAAAACCCACTCAATACTAGAGTCTGTTAATGGAAAACTGTGAATGTAATGATTCTGGAGCAATGTGTCATTATCCTCACAACAGCAGCCTCTCTCAAGTACTTTTCCCAAAAAAAAAAAAAAAAAAAGATAATCAGGATTTCTTCTAGAACTCAGAGCGGACTTCATTTCCTGACTTAAAAACCAACCACGAACAATAAAAACAAACAAATACACAGCACATGTGAATGAGAGACGACAACAACAACAACAACAACAAAGGTAATGAGAACTCAATTGTTGAGGGCTGAACGGCAGATAAAAGAGTTTGATTGTGTGACATCACAAAAGTAAAAGAGTCAACTCTATGTACTGGAGAGTGAACGATACATGTACAAACAGACAAAGCTACATTGGTCACAAGATATGAATTATATCATAGATACAAGTGCACAATCATCATCACTGCCAAGTACTAACAGCAAAAAAGGTTTCACTGGCCAAGCAACGTCCAGAGATTCCTATGAGCACTAACGTACAGCACGGCCTCCCAAAGGTGCTGAAGGTTTTACATTGTTTTAAAAGCTGTGTTAGAAAACAGAGGGTTAGATGTGAGATAAAAAGTGGGTTTTATTAATAATCATATGTGTGTGTTAATGTAGGCCAAATGAGGAAAATGGGCCTCCACCACACACCTGTGCCCGATTTCACACAACCCCTCCATACAGCAACATGTGGTTAGGGATTGAGCGAGTGTGTGATGCCCTGTGTTGAACTGTGTCTGTGTCAAGGCTGTCGCTCTTACCCAGGTTGTGGTTCTGCTGTTGTGGTCGATGAAGAAGGGTCTGCCGTTGGGAGCGATCCTCATCTCCCAGCCAGGGGGCAGGAAGTTGTGTGTGGTTTTGTGTTGGGATTTGGGGGAGCTGTAAGGTGAAGGCTGAGGGGATTGAGGATTTGAGAGTGTGTCTTTCACCGCCCGCTGTAGCTGGATGTTATTGGCTCCCTGCAACAGGTAAAAATTGATGTTAGATTGTCAGCACAGCAAGTATGACAAACAATTTACCCCCAATTTATTTGGGGGGGGGGTGGGTGGAGGTTACTAAAATGTTTACTTCACTGGAGAATGCAAAACCTTTTTGAGTTCATTCATCATCCATTATCTGTAACCGCTTTATCCAATTCAGGGTCGCGGTGGGTTCATTGGGCGCAAGGCGGGAATACACCCTGGAGGGGGCGCCAGTCCTTCGCAGGGCAACACAGACACACACATTCACTCACACCTACAGATACTTATGAGTCGCCAATCCACCTACCAACGTGTGTTTTTGGGCTGTGGGAGGAAACCGGAGCACCCGGAGGAAATCCACGCGGACACAGAGAGAACACACCACACTCCTCACAGACAGTCACCCGGAGGAAACCCACGCAGACACAGGGAGAACACACCACACTCCTCACAGACAGTCACCCGGAGGAAACCCACGCAGACACAGAGAGAACACACCACACTCCTCACAGACAGTCACCCGGAGGAAACCCACGCAGACACAGGGAGAACACACCACACTCCTCACAGACAGTCACCCGGAGGAAACCCACGCAGACACAGAGAGAACACACCACACTCCCCACAGACAGTCACCCGGAGGAAACCCACGCAGACACAGGGAGAACACACCACACTCCTCACAGACAGTCACCCGGAGGAAACCCACGCAGACACAGAGAGAACACACCACACTCCTCACAGACAGTCACCCGGAGGAAACCCACGCAGACACAGAGAGAACACACCACACTCCCCACAGACAGTCACCCGGAGGAAACCCACGCAGACACAGGGAGAACACACCACACTCCTCACAGACAGTCACCCGGAGGAAACCCACGCAGACACAGAGAGAACACACCACACTCCTCACAGACAGTCACCCGGAGGAAACCCACGCGGACACAGGGAGAACACACCACACTCCTCACAGACAGTCACCTGGAGGAAACCCACGCGGACACAGGGAGAACACACCACACTCCTCACAGACAGTCATCTGGAGCAGGAATCGAACCCACAACCTCCAGGTCCCTGGAGCTGTGTGACTGCGACACCACCGTGCCGCCCTCCTTTTTAAGTTGCTAAAGGTTTCTAATTGTGTGAGAACTTTTTTTTTTTTTTTTTTTTTTTTAGCTTTTTTAATTACACAAGAAACTCTCAATTATAAAAATGGATCTTTAAAGAAGGTTCTTCAGAGAACCTTAAGTCGTTCTCCTATGGCTTAGTTGTGGTAACTATATTTTTAACAGTATACATCACACAAACTGCTGCCTTTGTGATTAGATCATTGCATTTTTAACTGATGTATTTTGCATACATTTATATGGGTTCCTTCATTAAGCAGGACTTTAAATCTGTTTAATCTCATTCCATGTAATTATGATTTTGATGAGGGGTATAAAATAATTTTAAAAAGTGCAGCACATCAGTAAATTAGGTTACGTAGCACACACAGGAACTCCTTAACTTTTTTAATCCCTACAACGTTTTTAATTACCCTCTTTCCCTCAGACCTTTTCTGTCGCTCATTCGTTCTGTCAGCTCTCCCCTGCCTTTCACTGACTCATTCTCCTCCTTTTTTCACTTTAATTCTGCACTCTCTCACTGCTAATGCCCCTTCTTTTTCCATCATGCATTACTGTTATTGTAATTAATCCATTCTGCCATAAGTCATAAACACTTCAGGAGACGTATTTTATTATGTCCATCTACCATCACTTTCCTGTACAAACCATCAAATCCTCCGACATCAAAATTCCACAACTACGTAGACGCCGTTAATCATGTGTCCAACTGCACACTGCTTTTAAATCATTGTAGAAAAGCCCTACCATGCAAAGATCCAGAAAATTTGCACCTGAATCAAAGGTTGCCATGGCGAATAGGCGACATGTGAGCTACAAGTGCATAAAAACCCTACAGACAGAGCGATGGAGCACTATCATGTCAGTACCTGGCTTCACCAATGCTCGAGGACGGAATGCAATCAAATACACAAATAAGTGTTCAGACATCCTGGATTAATCTTACCAGAAGAATCATTTAGGTCATTTAAACTTTACAAAAAGGGGGTTTTGCCCTCACAAATCTTTTTCAAACACGGTGTTTTAGGGGAGAACAATGGCTGTAAATCTGGCTGAAGAAAGAGTTATATTTAAGAAATTAAACATAACATAAACCTTTATATTTAAAGATTAGGGCAAAGGCAAATCTCAGTGCTCTTGAACGCTGGCTGAAAAGGACAAACACGCTGGAAAAATCCATCATTGTGACGACCCGTCAAAACATGTCGGAATAAAAACTAAGTCTCTGGCAGGCCGTGAAATAACAGAGCGACTAGGCACCAGCTACTCAGCCTGGTAAACGAATCTGCAGATTTAGAATCCTCTTTTTTTGTTTTATTTTTTTTTGCCAAGCCAAAGTGCACATCTGTAACTGTAGTATTCTAAAGCTGGACTGACCAGCACGGATATCAATATCCTTAGGTCAATGCCAGATACAATGACAGCTAAAGTTCATGGTAACTAACCCAGTCTCAAGGTCGCTTCTCTAACAATTAGGTGATGGCTTAAGGGTATTGATATCTTTGCTGGTCATTACGGTATTAGTATACAATAGTTGCAGGTATGTTGTACTTTGACTTGATAAAATTCAAGCCCAGTCACTTATAACCATGTCCATCAGCCCACACAACACCCAGCTTCCAACAAAACCACACAAATCAACCCACAGCCACCAGCCCAACCTTCATTAACACAACCCACCATCCACCAGTCTAGCCTTCATAACCACTCCCACCAAACCACACAACCACAGGTAACACTCCGGCCTTCGTTAACTCAAACAACGACAGCCACACACCCACCAGCACATCCTTCATTAACACAACTCACCATCCACCAGTCCAGCCTTTATAACCACTCCCACCAAACCACACAACCACAGGTAACACTCCAGCCTTCGTTAACTCAAACAACAACAGACACACACCCACCAGCACATCCTTCATTAACACAACCCACCATCCACCAGTCCAGCCTTTATAACCACTCCCACCAAACCACACAACCACAGGTAACACTCCGGCCTTCGTTAACTCAAACAACAACAGACACACACCCACCAGCACATCCTTCATTAACACAACCCACCATCCACCAGTCCAGCCTTTATAACCACTCCCACCAAACCACACAACCACAGGTAACACTCCGGCCTTCGTTAACTCAAACAACAACAGACACACACCCACCAGCACATCCTTCATTAACACAACCCACCATCCACCAGTCCAGCCTTTATAACCACTCCCACCAAACCACACAACCACAGGTAACACTCCGGCCTTCGTTAACTCAAACAACAACAGACACACACCCACCAGCCCAACCTTCATTAACACAACTCACCATCCACCAGTCCAGCCTTCATAATCACTCCCACCAAACCACACAACCACAGGTAACACTCCAGCCTTCGTTAACTCAAACAACGACAGCCACATACCCACCAGCACATCCTTCATTAACACAACCCACCATCCCACGTAACCACTCACCAGTGTATTCTGTAAAACCACATAACCACAACCCCAACCTCATTATAGTCACCGCTGGCGTAGTCACACTAAACCACTAAACATGATACAAAATATTATCTGTGACTATTCTGTGATATAATCTTCATTCTGTAACTTTGCCTAGTTCTGTTTTTACCAGTAACATTAGATAAGTGTCATATGATGATGTCTTATTATTCGCCAGGTTCTTATCTGAATTTTCCGTTCCACTTAGAAAGTTGCTGAGGCACCAGAATGTAGCTGCTACACCAGTTAAAGCGGATAAGAAAATTTAAATAAGAAACTGGGGAATAGGATGCCAACTCTAGCTTTGGCCAGAACTAGCAGGTCAAACGAGTCCAAGCTTTTTCACACTCCAGAGCCAAAGTAAAAAAGCAGGATTGTGTTTGCTAATTGACTACAAGGTGGAATAACAATTTGACAAAGTATTAAATGTCAAGCAAAAAGGGACTTAAAAGAGTGGGTGATATGAAACACAGTATTTCCTTAAGAAAACTGGATTCAGCAGCTTGAGTAGGTTTGTGTCTGAAAGGATCAAGTAAGAAGGAAAATATAAGCTCCAGTTCAGGGGAGAAGAGAAATTCTGGCATGACTGAGCAGTGCTGATGGCAGGGAGCAGGTTTCACACAGAGTAAGCTCATACCTGCTGCCAGAAGGAGGAAAAAACCCTCCATACACCCATAGTGCAAAGGCACACACGAGGCATCGAACCTGATACACACAACAGCTGCAAAAGATGATGCAAGATTTCAACATCCCATGTGAGGTCATGGCTCTCAGGTTTCGCCGAAGGACTTGAGCTCAGACTTTAACAGACACAGCTTTTTCGACCCTGCTGAATAGCAAGGGTTGAATCGGGGGAAAATTAGGCTGAAAGTACAAAAATAGCTGGACGTTTTTGCATCTCCTGCTACACTAAATCTTTCATGAGCAGAGGAGGATACCCGAGTAGATTTAAAGGCAACGAGATCTGGGGCAGTTTAGGAGGGAGTTTCTCCGCTAGGGAAGGCGTTACTGATGCACTACCCGTACTCCACGATCCAATGTGTCCTTTTCAAGTTTGAAAGTTTGCACTCAAAATGTCGACTCTGTTCTATTTGACCTATTTTACAAAATCTACAAAGTGACTTTTTGTTTTTTTGCAAATTCCAAAACTGCCAAAAAATGGCTAGTGTTGCAGTTTCCCACAAAATATTTGATTTTCACCCGGAGGAAACCCATGCAGACACAGGGAGAACACACCACACTCCTCACAGACAGTCACCCGGAGGAAACCCACGTAGACACAGGGAGAACACACCACACTCCTCACAGACAGTCACCCGGAGGACACCCACGCAGACACAGAGAGAACACACCACACTCCTCACAGACAGTCACCCAGAGGAAACCCACGCAGACACAGGGAGAACACACCACACTCCTCACAGACAGTCACCCGGAGGAAACCCACGCAGACACAGAGAGAACACACCACACTCCTCACAGACAGTCACCCGGAGGAAACCCACGCAGACACAGGGAGAACACACCACACTCCTCACAGACAGTCACCCAGAGGAAACCCACGCAGACACAGGGAGAACACACCACACTCCTCACAGACAGTCACCCGGAGGAAACCCACGCAGACACAGGGAGAACACACCACACTCCTCACAGACAGTCACCCGGAAGAAACCCACGCAGACACAGAGAGAACACACCACACTCCTCACAGACAGTCACCCAGAGGAAACCCACGCAGACACAGGGAGAACACACCACACTCCTCACAGACAGTCACCCGGAGGAAACCCACGCAGACACAGGGAGAACACACCACACTCCTCACAGACAGTCACCCGGAGGAAACCCACGCAGACACAGAGAGAACACACCACACTCCTCACAGACAGTCACCCGGAGGAAACCCACGCAGACACAGGGAGAACACACCACACTCCTCACAGACAGTCACCCGGAGGAAACCCACGCAGACACAGAGAGAACACACCACACTCCTCACAGACAGTCACCCGGAGGAAACCCACGCAGACACAGGGAGAACACACCACACTCCTCACAGACAGTCACCCAGAGGAAACCCACGCAGACACAGGGAGAACACACCACACTCCTCACAGACAGTCACCCGGAGGAAACCCACGCAGACACAGGGAGAACACACCACACTCCTCACAGACAGTCACCCGGAGGAAACCCACGCAGACACAGAGAGAACACACCACACTCCTCACAGACAGTCACCCGGAGGAAACCCACGCAGACACAGGGAGAACACACCACACTCCTCACAGACAGTCACCCGGAGGAAACCCACGCAGACACAGAGAGAACACACCACACTCCTCACAGACAGTCACCCAGAGGAAACCCACGCAGACACAGGGAGAACACACCACACGCCTCACAGACAGTCACCCTCACACTCACAGCTCCTGTTTCGTCCTGTACCTCGCTTAATCCCTTTCAGCCGCGACCGGCGAGGTAGCGTTAATTTTCACTATTAAACATACTGTGTCGGATGCCAAATCTTTCCCTGAAAACATTCACAAATCAAATTCTAATTAAAAATAACTCACCAATAGATTATATTTTAAAGTGAAAAAAGTTTCCTCTCAGCAGTTTGTCATGCATATCGACTCTACACATTTATCTCCCTAGTATTAGTTTCAAACTTTGTTTGATTACATCATTAAATCACTAGACCACACTTAAATCATTTTTTTATTTTAAACTTAAAAATCCATTATTAAAAGCTGTATGATTAATCACAGCAAACTGTGCAATTAATTATTTATTTTTCTGTGCAATGAATTAGTTCTGGATCGGCAGCCCTAGTAAACCATACCTAGTTTCATCCTGATTCTCAGCAGCTCACCTGCTGTACCCTGCTCCTAACTCCACGACTGCAATCATCTCCTTCAAATGCAGTGGTTAAACGGCAAGTTCCATTAACGGCTCTTTCAATAAAAGCCACTTTTAGCTATTACTACCCTGCATTTGTTCAGGACCCAAATACTGTTTATAAGACAAACACACATGCCAGCAATATTAATGACATCAGAGAGTTAGCACTGGAGGATGCCCAGATTGGCTAATCTGGACAGTGCACCTAAGAGAACTAGGCCTAGTCTAGATCTAAACTTGCATCATAAGCCTACGTCAAGTTACAAGCTACACAGTGTCAACACTTCTTTTTATTTACTGCCGGTGGCTAAATACATTCTCTAAGCTCTAAAACAGCATAATTAACAAAAAATTATCACTGTAATCAAAAAGTGGATTTTCACGTGTGCTCATTGTCAGCAAAGACACTTGCTGAACTTCTGTTTTCCTCATACTAGAGAAATACTGCAGCATAAACAAATACAGGCACGTAAAAGGCCCTGAACATACAGGCGATGAATAACCAGTCAAGGGCAATATAACTGAAGGTAACTGAAAAGGCCAGGAAATTGTCTGTAGATTGAATTGGATTTTGAGCAACAGGCCTTTCGCATCAAAGCCCAATCCACCAAAAGTACGGAGGTATAAAGGTGAGTGCCACTGGTGGGCGAGTGGCCTGAAATAAGGGATGATTCATTCTTCTTACTGACTCAGTGCATTGTGGATATATGTTCAGAAGTGCGAGTGGCATTCAACTCAGTGTAGAGAGCAGCTTTTCTTTCTTTCTGTTACATACGTGCAAAGTGCGCCAATTGCAAACTATTTAAACTCTGTACGCTACTTGTGGATGTGACAGAGCTGTGCTGCTGGACACACGCCTGTCTTGTTGGTTCGCCTCGTAGATGTAAATCAGGGACACTCATGCTCTTTATATTTCATGATTAAATGGTAAAACAAGTGGTTTAAACGTATTTGGGGGAAAAAAAAACAATAATATCAACCTCCATTAAAATTTCTCCTATAAAGTTAACGTTTTGGAGATTTGGAGACACAAGACGGATGGCTCCAACACCCAATATTCTGATCATACACATAATGTAAGCATTAAAAAAAACATGTCAAAGACAAAAACACAATGATCAGATGAAAGGAGAAGGGAAAAGAAATGTTATCTGGGTTAAAAAGGGGGAGAGAAAGATGTTAATAAGATGGACAGATGGACAGACAGCAGGACAGATAAACCTGACACAGATGGAAGGAAGGGATGAGAGAGAGCAGAGATAAAGAGGATGGGTGAGAGAAAGAGTGGATATTAAGGCGGTACGGGATGATATTATGGTAATTATAATGTGAAATTTTGTGATTATGAGATGTGAAATATATAAATTTATGATGTGTATCAGATACATCAAATAATTTGAGTCATTACAGATTGCTGAAGAATAATCATTATTCGAACTCAAATAATTAACTTATGTTGGTGTACACAAACCCACAGATTCATTTATCCTGATTCCACCTTTAAAAAATGATATGTTACAGCCTTAATGCACACAGTGTGAGTGGTGAACAGATGTTGCAGTGATGACCTTATGGACTCCGGCTGAGCTCTCACCTCTAGGGGGGTGGAAAGGGTGACTGTGGGGGAACTGAGGCTACGAGGGCGCCGCATTTGGGGTTCACTCAGGTGGCCGCTGGACGAAGGGGTGGAGGGGGTTGCGCCACCTGTCGCTCCAGCAGAGGAACTGGCTCCATCCTCGGTGTGCTGAGAGAAAACAGAGCAATTAGCAGGGGGAAAAAAGATGAATTAACAGGATGCTAATTATCATGAGAGCACTACAGTGGACAGAAGGGGATGAGCTAATTAACTCCCGAACTTCAGCTCTCCAATTGGACTAAAGAGGAAACCAGAGAGAGGCTGTGTTTGAACACAGTGTGAAGTTAATTTAAACAATGAAATCTGTTCCATTTCATTTACACAAAGCCCAACAAAGTTTGGAGACACTTTCCCCTGCTATAGAAAGTAACAGTGCTGTTTTATTGCAATTCTTCATTAAAATATCTTTTTAAATATGATTTGCCCTCCAAGAATATGTCTTCTATTTATTTCTTTTAAATAAAAGCATTTAAATTTGGCCTAAAACAATAGAAAATTGAAATGGCGTATCATCTAAAAGTTCTTGCCCTTTGATCTTTGAATTGTATGCATGCTGGGAACTGTAGGGAGAGGACACAGTGTTGACAATGAAAAACTTCCCCAAACTTTTGATGAGCAGTGTGAGAGAGAAAGAGAGAGAGAGAGAGAGAGAGAGAGAGAGAGAGACTGTGCTGTAGAGGCAGTTCTCCTGGTTCTTTGGATCATGTACCTGTAGAATGGGTCGTGTCCAGGTTGTGCTGCGGTTGTTATGATTAACATAATACGTTCTTCCTTTAGTGTCCTTCCTTTCTTCCCAACCTGGCGGCAGACCCGGAGTAGTGGCAGCATACACAGCTGAGGGAGACTGAGGAAGAGGAGGAGAGGAACACACCAACACACTTTAACACACTGCTTTCTCTTAATGAACTACAGACTGATGGGGGATGAAGAAGTTCCAGCATTTGCTGCTGTATAGATCTGTTGGACCCACTCCATTGATCATGAGCCCTTTACGTCACTGTATATGATGAAGAAATAATGAAGGCTACTGGAATCTATGCTAATTTTCTTCCACAGAAGCAAAAATCTAAAAGTGTTATCCGAAGAGAAAACATACACAGCAAACGGACAAGAAACATTCTAAATATTCAACACAAAAAACAAAGAAATTTGATTTTAAAATGAAAAATAACCACCAACTAAACATAATCAACAGTTAAAACAGAAAGAATTATGAAAGTATCTAAACCATCTACATAGAAAACACAAAAACAATAAAATAATAAAAATCAGCAACATGATAAACAACACTCAAAAAAGATAACAAACAAACAGGTACTGGACATACGTTCACTATACAGCCAGTGCCCCTAAATGGCAGCGGCAATTACTGCAGAGGAACATCCCTATGGAGGAATGTTTATTATACATATATATATATATATATATTTAAAAAAAAAAGGATGGAGGTAGAAATGTGGAGATTTTCATGGTCTCCTATACCTTAAAGAATGATAGCACTAAGACCCCCTAGTAAAAATAGAAAACAAATTAATCTAATGAACAAATCTATTCACTGAGAAACTACAAGATAGAGGAGTGCATTTTCTGAAGGAAATGCTAATCGATTGTGCATCCTAAGCCACGCCCTACAATTGTTAAAATTGTTGCTAGGTTGTTGCTATAGAATATGTGGTGACCCTTAGTGTGTTGCTAGGTGACAATGTATAATTTTGTACCTTTGTTTACTGCTAGGTTTTTCAGAGCATGTTGCTGCTATGCTATCTCTGTGGGCTGCTAGCATGTACATAGGCATTTCCTATAGTAGTTCAGGTGGATGCTAAGCTGTGCTGTTGCTGACTCTTATGTTTTTATTTCTGGTAGTGGCTAAGGCGTCCTATAGATGCTCTTATTGCAGTTTAAGTGCTTGATATGGTGATGTTGAGCTAGCGTTATGGTATTCCTGGTGGTTGCTAAATTGTTTGCTATGTAGTGGTTGCATAGCAATGCACAATCACTAATAAAACACTACAGGGTCCTCACTCTAGTAGCAGAACAGCTTTTTTATTATACTTTAAAAAGTAAATAAAATAATAAACACCAAGTTTTACAATAAAAAACACCAGATACAAAGTGTGAGAGAAAGGGAGTGTGTGATAGAGGTATGGAGAAAAGTGCACTCATGGAGGTAGAGTATATATATATTTGGACATTACCATGGGTTCCTCTACGCCTGTGACCGTTTGGGCTCTGGTTCTCCTGGACTGGGAACTCTGCTGGCAAACAACAGCTGGGTTATGAAGGGCCATCTCGGGGGGTTGGAGGGTCGGGGGAAGGGCATGAGGGGGCAGACAGGTGGGCTGCAGATGGCTGCGGGCAGGGGGGTGTTTAGAGGGACTTGTAATCAAGAGGAGGTGATTTTGTGATCAGATGTGTTTGGAGTCGGAGTGAATTTAATCTGGTGCAAAGGTTTGGGTGATTTCACATGCTTTGTTGATTTCTTAAGTATTTTTAAGTTTACACACACTACAGAGAACACACAGGTGCACAATGTTACACACGGTTAATGTCCAATTGTTACACGTACTGGAAAACAAACTGAATATTTTATGATTTATATTTTCTAATTAGTTAAAAACTGTTCAAGCGTGTTCTCTATACAGTATATGTTCACTTATATTCACTTATTAAATCAACAGCAGGTCACGTGTCCCAAGGTGCCCACAATTTGTCCACAACCGTATGGCAGTGGTGTTCAAGCTCCGCCCACCAGTGCATTCATCTAGATACTGTGGTAAGGTTGAGGAAGCTTTATAGAAATGCTGGCAAAAAAAAAAACGGCGTGTGTGAGAGATCTGGTGAAATTTAAAAGGACAGATAAGTCAATTTATATAATTCTGTATATTAGTTTGATGAATAAGGTTTATGCAATTATTCTGTCAAGTCTAACCTTGCATCAGTAGCTATGAACGCACACATTTGTGGGTGGAGTTGGACAACCCCCAGTTTAAAGGAATGAAGTATTTTAAGGTGGAAGGGAGGTGATTTGTTGGAAAGGTCTGTGAAATACGTGCTGGGTGTTTGTGACAATACCAAGCTGAATAAACCCAGGAGGCTCTTGCAGAAACAGATGAATGATTATATTTGATCAGACATTCAGAAAGGAAGGTTATTTGTGATTTTTTGTTGATCAAACTCAATTTAAGAACAAATCACTGCTGTATTATTTCGGATGATACAGTTTATGATGTTATTATCAGACAAACCTTTCTGGCATAAATTAAAAACAAAACATCTGGTTAACCACTGTTTCCAGTTCATTTATATTTCAAGAAAAACGTACAGATCCCAAAGTAAAATGCAAATGCAACTTAGAAACAGCACCTTCAATTCTTAACCTCCCCTAACCTTGCCCTGGGAGTAGAAATAATCAATGTTATTACACCTTTAACCTAAACCTTAACTGCCACCTAAAACCCGTAACTTAATCCTGACTTAATGACTTTATCATTTTTAAAATCACATTACATCGATGTACACTAAGTGATTCATCCTTTAGCTCTGACTAAGGTCTGGAGATACAAGATTTCGTTCCAACGGTGATGAGGTAGATGAGCTACAGTGGCTATACATGACTGCTGGCTGAATTATCCTTCATCGCTATTAGAACACCATATATATACAGGTTATTTGAAGTGGCTTTGGAAACAAACAAGTAAAAACTTAAGTGATCTTTCTCTGTTCATAATAAGGTCATTTTTCATAAATAATTATTATTTAGACACTACAGTAACAAAAAACAAGCATTCACAACACACCTTCATTTTGTAAACACTACTACACTGTATACACCCAAAACTATAGCGTAAAACTCACCCGCCGCCCACTGTACAACAACCAGAGCCTGTTCTACAGCAGACTGGACGCGTAAGAGTCAGCAAAACTGACACACTGACCCATTTCAACAGGTGCCAACAAATTTAACAATTCGATTAATCCCAGAGAAACCAGTTCAAACACCTTCCCATCGCAGCAAACAGAGGCCAATTTTCTTCAAACTGTGCATAGGTCGTTTTCCAAAGTGCATCTTCTCACGGCATGATACCACTTTGTTTTTAAAAACAAAACATGGTGTATCAAAAGATACCAATCGATAGTATCTCATCAAATTTGATGAGAAATATTTACTGAATCCCAGTTCAAGATGAGCATCTAAACTTAGGATGTGATGCTTAAAACACTGCATTAGTCTGCTTCACCTCAGGAAGAAAGCAAGAGTTAAAAGCCTTACACCATAGCGTTATAGCAGGCTATTTCAGGCCAGATTTGTTACAGGAAACATGGAAGTTTTTCCAATGAATGTTTTTAATTAACGGTTCATCAGTTATCTTTGACCATTTTAAATTATAACAATGAATGACTGGGGGAAAGGAAAAAAACTAACCTTAACTACATTTCCCAAAAGTCCATATCAGCATTAACCATCAGTAGCATTAGCTTTAGTGCTAATGAATTCACACCACACACAATGTGACTTCAGAATCACCTTAACCACCACAAAAAACTTAATAATCTTGACCAAGACTAAAACACGAAGCTCAAAATACATGTCCCAGAATCCCCTCTGAAACCCCCTCATGATACCCATGAATCCTCTGAAACAGAACCAAACAAAGCCAGTCTTACCCGCTGGAGAACATGCCGAACTAATATTACTCTCATTATCCAAGAGGAAGGGGAAAAAAAAAAAATCTAAGACACTACTAACTTTAAAAATAAATAAATAAAAAAATGTAAAAGTTAAGCAGAAACCCCAGATGTGTGAACACACAGATCAGGAAGGCAGGAGGTTTCTCAAGCCCCAACACTCACAGGAGTTATCACACTAGACGCTCCACCTCTGACAGGTCGAGCACTCCTCACTGCTCCGGCTTCACAGCTAAATATACACCAATAAACAGCTCAGAGACACGGACCCCACAGCCACGCTGCTTTGTTTCCACACAACAGCAGAGAGCTGTAAATACAGGAGCCATAAGTCTGAAGCCCATGTGGGATGCCTGGGTTTGGCCGGGGTTTGCAAGTTGTCACTGTCATTTACCTGTAGACACAGTGTAAAACTAGAGCTCTTGTAATTTCCAGCTCCAAAAGGTTTTCTTAAAGTCACTGTGAAAGCTTCTGAAAGAGTCTGAAGCTTACTTCTGCTCATGGGACAACAATGATGGCCACATACAGAGCCACAAGCCCAAATTCACACATTAGTCTCCTAATATGGATGCACTAAACGCTAGAGCACTTTACACTGAAGGGTAGGACAGAGGAAGCATGTGCTGCCCTCTCCCTCGCAGCTTGGTAACATTGTGATTGAGGGAGAATTAGGAGTCATGAAGGATGGAGCTGGCACTGCTCCAAAATCCTTCTGCACTGAGGATTCAGAATCAAACTGGTTATAAGATGCGCTGAAGAGAGGGAACACCAAAAATCAATGTATAATTACAGGTTGTCACTTGAAGTGGGGCGTCCTGCGGCCTCATGACTCACACACTCACTTTCAGCCCGCGTTTCTCTGGGGCAGGAATCACTCTCTCACAAAAGCTGTAGCTAATTATATGAAGACAAGCAGGAAGCGCTTCTGTCCACAAGCGGAGCATTTACAGTCGAGGTCTAGGTGTTCATTTGGAAATCACTGTCAAATTAAGTGTCTTGTCATGACTCACTTAGGAGTGAAAAAGAGAGGAAAGAGCAAGTGATTGTGTGTGAGTGAGAGAGAGAGTGTGAGCGCAAGTGAATCAGGAAAAGGGAAAGCGTTTGAATGCGTCATATGGAGAAGAAGGGAAGAAACGAGAAGAAAAGCATACCATTGGAGGTGGAGGCTGGGCCTGTTCACTGACACCATCGGTCATACTGGAGGAACGCAGTCTGGACGAGAGGAGGGACTGGGAGTAAGAGCGAGAGAGAGAGAGAAAGAGGTGTAAAAATTATATTTATAATTATGATCAAGATTATTATTATTAATACTGATCTGTCAATCAGCTACACACACAGATGAAATGCAAGTTTCAGTCAGTTATGAACTTCACTCACAAATTTAATGGTTTCTTCTGTGTTTGTCTGTCGTTGTTGCTTGGCAACCAGCATCACTGATATGATGCTATTTATGCAAATGACAGCTAAACTAATTATGCTTTCATCCGACATAACAGGCTAAAAACCTTCAGCCAATCAAGTCATTTGGTAGGAACTAACAGCTGGAAAAAGTAGAAAATGAAGCAGGTGGAGAAGAAGAGAGAAGTGAAACAAGGAGTAGAAGCAGAAGGATCTGCAGGAGGAGGAAATCAGGAAAAGAGGAAGGAGGAGGATGAGTAAGAAAAGAAACAATTAGAATAAGAAAAGGAGGAAGAGGGGAAGATGACAAAGGAGGTAGATGGGAAGCGCTCAGATATTGTTAGTTTAATGAACTCGCCTTATGCTTTTGCAATATTGAACTTGACAGTCATGTTTACAGTTTACTACGTAAAATTTGTTCCATAACAAGCTTCAGAATCATTGACATGCTCCACTGACCAGTGATTGGGAGAATAGAGCCTCTGTCGCTGCTACTCTGGGATCAGCACTGCAGAAACTGCACTATAGAACTTTTGGAAGAGGGCAGGAAACCACCCCCTCCCTCCCCATTGATTTCTGTACATTCATTCATTCAATCGTTCATTGTCTGTAAGCACTTCCAGGTCAGGGTTGCGGTGGGTCCAGAGCCTACTCGGAATCACTGGGCGTAAGGCAGGAATACATCCTGGAGGGGGCGCCAGTTCTTCACAGGGCGACACACACTCACATGTTCACTTACACACTCACACCTATAGACACTTGAGTGGCCAATCCACCTACCAACATGTGTTTTTGAACTGTGGGCGGAAACCGGAGCACCTGGAGGAAACCCACGCAGACACAGGAAGAACACACCACACTCCTCACAGACAGTCACCCGGAGGAAACCCACGCAGACACAGAGAGAAGACACCACACTCCTCACAGACAGTCACCCAGAAGAAACCCACGCAGACACAGAGAGAACACACCACACTCCTCACAGACAGTCACCCGGAGGAAACCCACGCAGACACAGGGAGAACACACCACACTCCTCAGACAGTCACCCGGAGCGGGGCTCGAACCCACAACCTCCAGGTCCCTGGAGATGTGTGACAGTGTACCCGATTTCAGTATAATGCCGTAAAAATTAATTACACTAGGGGGAGCCCTAGGGGCAAAAAAAAAAAAAAAAAACTAAAAACAAATCTTAGTGTTCCTTTAAAGCAACACTAGGTAAGATCTGGTAATTCCCTTTTACAGCACTGTCCTGAAATCAGGAGGGAGGGGGAGGGGTTATCTGTCTGCCTTCAGAAGATACATAGTGCAGTTTCTGCAGGGCTGAGCAAAAGCAGAGGCTCTATTCAGGTCAGTGGAGCAACCCAATAATCTTTAAACTGTAATTCTGTGCTAGAAATCAGTCTGAATGCTCTGGCTAGAGAGAGAGAGAGAGAGAGAGAGAGAGAGAAATCAAGCTAAGCTATGATTCACACTTCATGAGAATTACTGGACAACGAGACAAGTTCTTTGGCGGCCCAAATGTTCTGTTATTTTCAGGACACAGTCGTAATTCATCACTTAGAAAAGAGCTTTACCAGTAAATTTCAAAGGAATAATCATTCATTCATTCTAAAGAAGAAAAGGCTACATTCGTCTGTGCTCTCCAACAGTCATTCATTCATCTCATCTCTCCCAAACCATTCCAATCAGTCCATCACCAGTTCTCTCCCTCTACCGTCTCCTCTAGTCTTTTCACTCATTTATTCATCCATTCACTCCGTCTCCCTTACTCTTCTATTCATTCATCCAATTTCTCTTTTTGTCCATCTATCATCCATGGGTCTTGTCCCCTATTCATTAAACCATTCGTTCATCTTCTCTATAGATTCATTCATTCATCTATCTATCCATCCGCTCCTTACTGATTTATATATCCACCCTCTCCATTGTGCATTCAGGTAACCCACTGATCCTGTCCTCTGTTAGTCCAAACATCCACCCACTCCTCCCCCCACCCGCTCCCGGTTCCCTCACCCCAGAGGAGCTGGTTCCGGGGATTTCTCCGTTGGTGTCCGGAGTGAGGGACAGTCTGAGGCTGATCTCCTCTGAAAACTCCGGAGTGCTGTACTGGTTGTGGAGGGGCGTGGCCGAGGAGGGGCCAGGCATAGCCTCATTGATCAGGGCTGGGTCCTCTTCTGTGATTGGGTCCCACGTCTGGAAGAGGATGGGCCAAGTTAACCTTACACAAGCTAGCGCAACATTCACGCACTTAAAAAATACGTTTAAACATCCGATGCCGTCTAAAACCTGCTCCTGAAATCAAGACTAAAAAGTGTTATACAAATCACTATAAATATATTTAGAATACCAAATAAATATGGAACATGAGTGAGGACTGTCACTTTAACAGTCTCAGGTTTTAAGAAGCTGTGCCTGTAAGAGGTTAAAGGTCAGACGCACATCGTCCAGGTCTCTGGGGTCTAGGTGCTCGTTCTCCAGGTCCTCACTGATGTGGCGGCGAGAGCGGAACACTCTGTGGGCTTCTTGATTAATCTGCCGCTGATGGTTATCACTCTCTGTCTCGGACACCACATCCCTGAGGGGAAAGAAACAATAACCCACCATCGTCATCAGTAGTTATGACACTGTACTAAAGGTGTAATGGTATGTGTAAGCGCATGTCACTGGAAAAAATTTAAGCTGTAAACCACTGAATTTGCATGGCATTGTGGGAACTGTAGTGGGTTAAGTGTATTGCTATGGTAACAGTAGCCACCCCTCCTCCTCCTCTCTCATCTCTCATCTCACTGCAATGTGTAGAGAGTAACTCGCACACTTTTGTTTTGTTTTTTATCTTTATCTCTCACTCTCCTCATGTTTAGATTTGAAACAACTGAAAATGACCAAGTAATTCACCAATATTCCAGCTTTTAATGTGTTAAAAAGTGATTGGACGAGTACAGTGTGTTGCCAGATGTGTGTGTGTGTGTGTGTGTGTGTGTAAAAATATACTATATTACTATATATATATATATATATATATATATAACTATAATGCTCAATTAACACAGTGCTGGCCATATTACTACCTTAGTCTTAAGGATTTTTACACCCTTGTACTATATAGTTCTCTGAATGTGCAACGCTTCCCTGCCCCCCCCCTAAACACAGCCAAAAAGCCTAGATGTGTTTCGCGTCTGTAGATTGCTTCTTTACACTGGAGTTAAGAGGATACCATGTCTATAATTAGCCTGGAAAAAAAATAAACTCACACCAAAGTCTTTATAGAAACCAATGTCTACTTGGCAGCCTTCTGGGAAATATCCCAGGGAGTTAATTCCACACATACAACACCAGGCTGCTATCTCTTTGAATACAGAGAGACAATTAAAGAGAAAAATAAAAGCCATAGGTTTACAACCATATTTGTAATTACCGGTAAACGTCTGTTTACTGAACAAAAGGCACCTGCGGGTGAGGGCTTTCCTCTCTCTGGGTTTTACCACTGAGCTGAGTGATGGGTGGACTTACCCCATAAACAGATGCCAAATGTCAAACATTCTCACCAGTCTCCTCCATTATAAGATCTCTGTTTATAACCCACCAATTTGCATTAATCAAACTAAAGGACTAAGTCATTCTACATTTGCCTGAAAAATCAAGTACACTCTCCAGCACTCAGCTGTTTGCTATCTGCGTCTGTACTGAACATGTACACACTTTGTTGTCATTCCTTAAACAATAAGGTATATCACCAGCATTTACACAGTATTAGGCACTAACCATACATACCCACATTATTGGGGATTACAAATAATCTCTAGCTGATTTAAAGTGTACTGGGGGATGTACATAGTTCTCTATGTAAATATAACAGATTTGTGTATTCTCATGGGTCCTACAACCATTTCCCCTGGATGTGGAGGGCTGACTCACACTGTGGTCTCAGAAACTGTCACGCCACATCATCTACAAAAATGGACAGCACAGCTGAATCTGTTTGAATGTTATTTATATGCTATTTTATAGAGAACACAATGCTTAAGTCTCAACAGCCTGTTAGCTACATTAGCCTCACAGTTACCATTCAAATTTGTCATAATAGGAAAATTATATTTAAAATATGCTTAAATTATTAATTAAAATATGAATTCAGGTTCAATTCACCCTGCTTTGACTGCACCTAAGGGCAGCCAACCCTGCTCCTCTAGCACCCTGAGGGCCCAACAATAATCTAACACCACCAGATACTTTTGGAACGAGTGTGTGGATTGGGTTTGGAATGAAACTCCTCAGGGAGACTGAGGTCCAGAAGCAGGGCTGGGCTCCTACACTATTGTTAAAAGATTAAAAGCACTGTTTTCAGTGTAAAGAGGTTTTGTTGCAGCTGCATACCGTTGCCGTCCGATTAAAAATGCATCTCTAAAAATAGTAAATTTACAGAAGGTAGAGACCTTCTTAACTTTCAATGGAAGTCAATGTAATAATATATTATTCCAAGTATAATTCTGGAGCATTTCTATTGGTTCATTCGTCACACAGCTCCCGTCTTTAAATTAATGTAGTACACTAAAATGAAGATACATGTTTTTAAATGGACAATGGTTTTGAGGCTTATTGCTCTCTAGAAATTAACAAATAATTTGTTAAAAAATAAATCATAAAAAAAAAAACAGTGCTGTTGATAATATTAATGATTATAAATAAACTTATTATAAATGTTGAGTATTTTGTACTTGAACATTTATCAAATGTTGAGGCAGAAATAAAACCTTAATTTGATCATCTTAAAAGTGGCTGTTTCTTGTTGCATTTTGAAAACACTGAATAAAACTGTAAAAATACGAAACACTTAAAAATTTCACGTCTGCACCTGATCTCATCATAACATTCAAGTGTGTAAGTTTTGTTAGTGGGGTGTGTGGGTGTGACATACACAGCACTGGGTCTTTTCCACTGCGTGCTGCGGTTGTTGTGGTTGACGTAGTATGTTCGGCCGAGGTTGTCCACCTTCTCCTCCCAGCCCTGAGGCAATGGGGGTAAGAGCTGCTGAGGTCTCCGAGCTCCATGATCCACCGATTCTACATCCCAACCCTGAGAAAGAGAGAAAGGCAACTCAAAGTCAGACTAAGATGGAGGGAGAAGGAAAATGGCAGAGAGATGGAGGAAGAAGAGAGAGAAAGAGAAAGATGGGTTAAAGTAACAGGTCACCTCTGGCTCCTCTCTTATCTCTGTGGTGTCCTCCTCCTGAGCTCCGTTCTTGGGCAGGTACGCCATCTTCAGCCTCAGATACCCCTTCACCCGGGACTTATGACTGCAGAGCGCACACACACACATGTTCATAATCAGTAACAAACAGTAAACAGGAAATGAAACAAACGTCTTAACACTTTTTGACCACTGGAAGAATACATCACTATTAGTGATAAAAATTAGGAGATCCATTCTCTCCCTAACATCATTGTGTTTTCTTAATTAACAGTTACACTTCACAGTAAGGGCCTGAAAAATGAAAATAATTACAATGTCACAATGAGACAATGTCTCAGTTAAAAGATGACTAATGATACCTAACCATATTTTAAAGCTTATCAGTGATTAATTGTAAGAAGCATTGCCTTTGCTATTAATGCTAGTACTAACACTAACATAATATTAGTTATTAATGTCATTAGTAAATGATTCATTGAGAAGCTGCTTAAACTTCTAGTAAATATAAATATTAACACCAACATTAAGTAATGGACCTTTACTGTAAGGCTCTTGGCACTAGAACAAAGTTTCTCAATAGACACTAAAACTAATATATCAATCAATATTGTGCACAAATTTCAGTCCTCTCAAAAATGTAACAATTCAATTTGATCATTTTGCTTCAATTCATAAATATTTTTTAAAAATCTCAATACACAAAGTGTTTACAAATCAGTGGAATATGGAGGAAAAAACAATACATCAATTTAAATATAACGAACACATTTGAAAACATATGAGAGAATGAAGAATTCCCTTCAGAAACCAACTTTTCTAACCCTTTCTTGTTTGAATATTATATTCATCAATCTCAATCATCATATCAATTAAATCTGTACCTTCATAATCCATGCAATATACACTTTAGAGTCATTACTGTCTAGATCTATGGCATACTGTACTGACCTTCTGGGCCGCAGGAGAAAGTCTTTAAACGTGTACGGCCTCTCCATCGCTGGATCCTCTGTCTACACACACACACACACACACACACACACACAGACACACACACAGACTGTAAAATAAACAAACAAACAACAACCAGCAGCTCTATTACCCCATGAGTCTATAAATGTTTTCATTCTGAGAACCTAGAGGACCTATCAGCCCGAGGAGGAGGGGTAGTGGTGGTAGGGGGGTGAGGTGTTAGACACTCTAGCCTCTAGTTACGTAGCCAGAATCTCCCGTTACATGTTCCATGCAGGTGGCAGGTTGAAGCTGTCCAAACTAAAAAGGAGCGGTCATTAGCAGCTCCAAAGGAATCGAGGGAATCAGCAGTTTCTCCAGAGCCTGAGACCAGGAGCAGCCGGGGCAGAGAGAGGGGCTTTTACAGCCCCCCAAAAGCACAAGAGGAGTCTATCAGCTCTGGACACCCCCAGCTCAACAACTTTAAGCAAAGAAAAACCAGAGACGGACAGCCAAATATTTTGAATTAGGGTGTTGCATTTCTTTCGTTTGCTACGAGAAGTGTTGAGGAGTCTTTGAAGGTCACTGTGTGGTTTGTTCTGGGTTATTATGTGAAATGCGACTGCTGAAAAAATTGCATCGGTTTACTGTAGTCTAAAATATGAGCATTTACATATTGCGCTTAAAAAATAAATAAATAAATGAATAAATGAACACGTTTAATGCACACATTACTTTGATTTAATCAATCAAATAATAATTATAGGGCGGCACAGTGGTGCAGCAGGTAGTGTCGCAGTCACACAGCTCCAGAGTCCCGCTCCGGGTGACTGTCTGTGAGAAGTGTGGTGTGTTCTCCCTGTGTCTGCGTGGGTTTCCTCCGGGTGACTGTCTGTGAAGTGTGTGGTGTGTTCTCCCTGTGTCTGCGTGGGTTTTCCTCCGGGTGACTGTCTGTGAGGAGTGTGGTGTGTTCTCCCTGTGTCTGCGTGGGTTTCCTCTCACAGTCCAAACCACACGTTGGTAGGTGGATTGGTGACTCAAAAGTGTCCGTAGGTGTGAGTGAATGTGTGAATGTGTGTTGAGACATCTAATCCATAACTAACATGAGCTTCTCCACAGAAGTGGGAGTCATGCATTGCTGTCGCAAAGTGTGGATCAGACACAGCAGAGCTTCTGGAGTCTTTAAACTGTCACTAATGTTCGTTTAATTAGTTATAATGACCCAAAGTGTAAACTTACTGATGAAAAAACGTTTTATAAAGTAAAACAAAAAGGAATTAATGAAATTTAAATAAATAAACAAGAAGTGCGCCAATGTTAGAACGAGGCAAAGACAAGTCTTATATAAGAGCAATTTTATAGTCTACACTTTTTAAGTCTGTAACTTTTCTTTTCCTAAAACTACACTGTATCCAGGACTGTGAAAAGTGCAGTAACTTTTACTTCCTGTATTTTCTTATCACTTTATTTTGGGAATTTTAAGTGTACAGTGTTTGTATTTTCACTAGTGGCTGCTAACTTCCTTCGAGATCTTTAAATAAGTATACATGTAATAAATATGCATATCTATGTATATATTTATGTTTTATTATAGAAGCAAACCACACTATTTCAAGTCATTCGGGACATGTTCTGTTCATTGTGTGTATTCATCATAAACTGCTCCTACAATTTAAAAGGAAGGCTGTTGTTTTCAGATGGTGTAAAAATAAAAAGCGTACAGATACTCTGACATCATATCAGTGCAGAATCTGTTTAGTAAACACTCACAAATGGAAGAAACACTGGTCCTTATCTCCAATAGCAGATTTAACCTGTGTGGTTGGTGTGTGTTGGCTGTGGTCATGAGTGCAGAGTGCATGAGTGGTCAGTGATAAGTCGGTCCACCCTGCAGGCGTGTCTCCTTTTCACTGGAGTGAGTTTCTCTTTCTTCAGAGCTGAAGGGAAGCCCGCATGTTTACATTTCTAACGGCCTTCTTTCCACTCCCTACAGGGACAGGGGCGCCGGGACCTTTGTGGTTTAATTACAACAGCAGGCTTCCTCCTCCTCCTCATGTGAGGGGGCATTCCAAGTCATGATCACTCTCTCTAACACAGACACATGCAAAGTCCACTTACCGGCAGGTGATTAAGAGGTACGTCCACCTGTCCCAGGAAGTCATCTCTTGTCTGAGAGAGAGAGAGAGAGAGAGAGAGAGAGAGAGAGAGAGAGAGAGAGAGAGAGATTAGAATTGTAGAACAAGTAAGGAACAGAGTAAAACAAGAGACAGCACAATAAAATAAAAGAGAAAGAAAATGAAAAGACTGTGTGTTATTATCTGGGAGCACATTCTGAAGAGAGAACGATAGATATCCAGCAGGACTCAGTTGGGAAAACCACAGACATGAGAGAAATTAAACCCCTGTGTGACCCCTGACAGTAAAATGCGATCAGCAGAGAGAGGGAGAGAGAGACCCGCTGTTTGTTCACCCTGGTGAGTGAGTAGAGAGAGGTCAGTGAGGGTTTGTGTGCATGAATCTCAGCGTGTGTTACTGTGAATCTCCAGTCACAAGCCTGCGATCGAATAATAACTAAACAGTGCAGTCATCAATGGTAGAGAAGGTTGAGTTACGCTGACCCGACTCATTTACCTGTCCCAGGTGGGAAAGCCCATTCTTGGGTCGATCGAGACCAAAGTGTGCCTGTGTGTGGAACAAACTGGGTTTAACAACAGGGACAGGGGGTGATTTGAAATCATGCATTTCAAGACATGAGGGGTTATGGAGTCACGTGTGTCAATGTTAAAAAAGACAAACTTATCCCACAATCTGTAGATGCTATGGAAATATCTTGGCTAGGCCTGCTCTGGACTCAAAAAGATATGCGTTCGTTTGTTGTCAGTATTAATTTCTCCATTCTTCAAGTGGCAGACACAAAATGTATAGTTTATATATGTCACAAAAATTAAAGCCCACCCATATAGAGGAGTTATTGTTTCAGGAAATATAAAAACAAGCTCAAATCACCACTAACATACAGAATCCCCCTAGACAATCCATGCCAGTACACTCACCACGCACTGGCTATCAGGTGGAGAGGAGATGAGAGGGAACGACTGAGCCAGTGCATTTAAGGAAGAGATGACTGGCCGTGGTCAAAGACTGAGCCAGGACACACTTACAGTTTTTAAAGAAATGCACAGGTATCTTTTACCTCAGAGAATCAGGACCTTGATTTTACATCTGTGAAAGAAGAGCTCAGTATAGTTTGTTGTTACTGCACTCAAGCATTGGGATCCGCACAGCCCTTATGTAGAGCGCCCCCTGTAGGCCCCACCAACATCACTTACAGTAGCAACATAGGCTTTTTCCCTGGAGGTCACCTGCTGGCACAAACCTGCTCAGCTACAGTGGATGTGCAGGTCATAGTGATCAGCTGCTACACCTGCTGGCTACATAACTACATTCATTTTAACATGGAAAAAAAAGAACATACGCTTTAGTGTATCGTAATAAGAAGAATTAAGTATGATGGACTCTGGGGAAACTCTTCCAAATAAGATCAATGCCATTCACCTTCTTAGGCCTGTTCACTATAATATAAAAGTCTGGTTGACTGTTTTTCTGTCCGACTGTGAAGCCGCTTTCACATTATTGGTGAATCAAAAAGGTGAAGAGAGTTTAGCTGGAGGGATTCTGTGTGTGAACTTAAAAACCTGTAATATTTGTCCCAGACTTTGCTTGAACTCAATCCTGCTAATGCCCGAGAAGAGACTCCGGGTAACATCTGAGTGGGTGCATGTGTGAACAGAGCCGCTAATGTTCTGGAGTATTCTCTGCATGCACTACACAGGTGCCACCCTGTTCCTAACCCAGGCGGAATATTTCCTGCTGCGAGAAAGCACCCATTGCATGTGTTACAAGACAAATCTCCAGACCGGTTACTCTGAAGTTTCCATGTGAAAACGGCTTGTATCCTATAGGTACATAAACCAAGCCTGTTGAAGGTTCTGTTGGATCCACAATGGTCCCCTATGGGAAATAACTGCCTTGCATATTGAGAAAGGACACTATAAAACTTCACAAAGATGTAAAAAACATAAAAAATAACATTAAGCATAAAAGAAAAAAAAAAAAACCCACAGTGTCTGCGGCCATCTGGAGGTATCAGAAGAGACACACTCCCGAGAACCAAAGACTCAGTGGCCGTTCTCGAAAGATAAAGCACACCGCTCAACATTAATGCAATCTTGTGCTCAAAAGCAAATGGTCCAGTGCTTCCAGCTTAGTACAAGATGTCATCAGAAAATGGTATCTCTGTGGGTACCAAACAGTACATTGGAATGTTGCACAGTGGACGATTCCCAAGAAGGAAACCATAATTAACAAAAAAGACACAAAACTGCAGTTTGCACAATACTGAGGTTTGCCACAAACCATGAAAAGAAGCCTGATGAACACTGGCAGCACATTCTCTGGTCAGATGAGATGAAAATAACTTGTTTGGATCAGATGAGGTTCGGGACCATCACAGTGACTTCACAGAGCGTACCATGGGGTGGATGTCTGTTGATGAGGTTATCAGGTGTAGGGAAGATGCTTTTTATAGAGGGCATCATTAACGCTAGTGTAAACCAAAAATAGTACATGAAAAGATGATTGCTAATTATTGAATCTTGGTAAGACCACAAATGTCAACAAGACAATGATCCTAAACACACCACAAGCACACAAGCATTTTTAAGATAAGGAAATTAAATCACCTGTCCACGTATATCACCAAACCTGAATCCTGATAGAACACCTTTGGGGAGCTTATAGTGGGAAGTAAAGGCACATAACCCCTCAAGGTCAACATTTATGTTTGTATATTCATTTGCCGTAATCATTGTTTTATTCATTGTTTTATACATAAATTTTCATTTATGCAAGAATTAAAGCTGTTTTGCAGCAAGACGTTATATTTGTAAGAGTTCAGAGATATTTAACAAGTGTGTGCTCATTTTCGTTATAAATTATATTGTTCAAATTAGTGAAATATTTTAAGTGCTGGTTTTGTTGAGGGCATCACAAAGTTACTTTGCCTCAGTTACCTTCATCTTGAACACAGTCACTAAAATTGAGCAAAGGGTGGAATGTGAGGAAGCATTTTAACAAAATTTTGTGTTCTTTACGCAACAAAAGTGAAAAATAAAATATTCCTATCTGAGAAACTATTTATTAAAAATACAAACTGGTTTTTAGTCCATTCGGGAATGCATATCCCAGTCTTCATTCCCCCGGAAACGCAGATATAACAAACAGAACATATCATCAGGTTAATTTCACTTCAGAAAATCTAACTGATTTAACTATTTATTTCATTTTATTAATTTTTTTTTCAGCTTCAACCCCCAGAGATCTCTCAAGCTTTACTCCTTTGTTTTAAATTCACCTCTTATCTAACTGGGTTTGTCAGGAACCTGCAATATTTATCCCACTTTATTGTTTGTTTTTTTTCAGCCCATCTGACATTTAGACCAAAGTCTGCTGCGTTAGTGAGCAGAACAGAAGAACAACACTGAGCCACTGTCCGGCTTCAGATAACAGCCTTCAGTCTCTGCTGAAAGGGTATGAATGAGTCACCCGGTGTGGAGCAGTGAGACTGTAGTGAGATCACCCACACATTCTCCTCTCGTTTCAGATATGAGACCCCGATCCACAAATGACAAGCTTCAAACTGCACGGCTTCATTGCTTTAAACAAAGTTCATTCACAGTGCCACATACCTGTTTATTCATACGAATCGTATCAGATACCCAGTCAGAACCGCTATAACTGTTGTAAATTTGCAAACACAGTCAATGACATCAACAGATAAATCAGACAATAGCTGAGAGTGACCATGATCCTTTACCAAAATCAAATCCATCAAAGCTTTCATCAAATGGGTTTTCTGTCAACACACAGAATGCCGTTCTTCTATCAAGATGTTTGCAAAGTTCTTCTCAACACTGCGACCAAGAAATAACTGCAGGATCCAGGTAAACAAGTTCAACCAGTCAGCCCTTCATGGGCAATATGTATTCAAGGCCACTTTTATTCATTCAAATAAAACGTTACCTGCATTGTACTCAGATATTTGATCTCTCAGCTGCCTCACGCCATTATTCAGGGTTGAAAAACAAGGACAAACACAGAAGTATGAGTGAAAGAAATAGAGAGAAACAGAAGGAACACAAGCTGTATTAAAGCCATGTTTTGCTAACAGAGAAGAAAAACTATTCCAAAACTCTTCACTTCAGGTGGCATTACATACTGAGATTCAGACCATGTGCGGTCAAATTATTACGGTTTCTGGGGGTCCAGTAAAGACATGAAGTGGTGCTGATGTGATTTCGGTAAAATAAAGTAAAAATAATCAATAGAAACAGAAACGTAGCAATAGTTAATAATAATAATAATAATAATAATGATAATTAATAATAGTTAATTTCATCATTGAAAATTGACAAAAATGTATTGTTTCCCTATTTTCCCAAAAATTAGAGAACAGAATAAAAATAATTTGAAGACGAGATCTATGACGAAATATTTTGCACTTTTTGTCAATAAATAACAAAGAAAAACAAAAATAATAAAATGGATAAAATGATCCACTGCTGATTTGAAAAAAAGAAAACTGCAAAGAAATAAAACAGGAAAAGGTTTCGTCTCTTGGCTGTTGCCAAGGTAACAAGAGCAGCCAGGCGGAGTCGATTCTTCGAGCGCTTGCGAGTCGCTCATATCAACTGTGGCCAATAGAAACTCGATCAAAATCAACTGCCAAAATTAACGCTGCTTGCCGCATGGGCAAAAGGTTGAGGTGGCACTCCTGACCTTTTAAAATGTCCTGCCCTTTACAAATGGTCTTCAGTGAAAACGCAAACACTGGAGTAATCAGCAGGTGGCAAATGTATCACATTCACAATGTTTACCTACTAGAATGGACCTATGCCATATCTCACTGGAGTCCCGTTATGGCATCCAGCAATGTACAACTCTCAAACTTGGAAAAGATTCTGTACGCTGGGTCTGTTGTGTTCCTTGGGTGGGATCCCGTGAACCACAGACCTTTACAAGTGTGTGATCAGATGGGAGTTGAGCTGGCAGTAGAGCATTGTACTCTGTATAGCATGTAGAGTAAAGTTAGCATGTACTTGCAGGGCATGAGCCCTTAAATAAAACTCCCTCTACTAATCCCTAGAGATGAATGCATCCTAAAATTAGCAACAAGCCACAATAATATTACAGAAAATACAATATCATAGAGATTCTTTTTTGAATGGCAAGGTAATGAGTGCACAGTTGAAGAATGTAGCAACAGTTAGCACTTTTCACTACTTCTCTGGTCTCTCTCCACTCTTATCTATCTTTTTCCACTTATCACACCAGTGCACAGACATTTTCAGAACTTCACCATTCCCTTATGACACCTGGAAGAGGCCTGTCACTAAGGACACATTTTCCACATATCTTTCACAAGACCAGTAAGATAGCAAGGAGTCACATGGTCAAACCTGCAAGTCTCAGCACAACGGCGGGCCAAATCCTAGGGAAGTCCAAGAAACGCAGATCCCACATACGGAGGAAGATGGACCCAGCTTGATTCCCATCTTATGTTGATGATTTTATGATAGAAGAAGTGAGAGGACATAATACATAGTCTCTTGTTTACTTTGTTCAAGAAATAGATGAGCATATAATCAATTGTCTTTATTTACTATTCATTTATATTATTCCAATTACCAATCAAATCAAACTTTAGGGAATAGTCACCATCATTTAATTGTATCAGAGCCACAAGTGTTTCAACAGACTGACACTAAGCAGATCACTTCACAGACACCAGCAGCAGGTGATGAGGTTATGGCCGATGTCCAGGCCCTGCCCCCTCCCTCCCTCCGTTGTCCTACTATATTTTAATGAGAAAAAAATGGCAGCCATATAGAATAAATGTAGTTTGGGTGCATCCACAATGTGGAGGAGAAAATCAAAGATAAAGACACAACTGAAAGAGATATTTGTACTGTTCAGCACAACGTCTGAGGGTTTCCCACAGCTCTATAACATTAGTCTGCATGCGTAGATTCTTGGTGCCACGGTCTCAAAGCATTAACCTTTATGCTCACAACACTTCTGCACTCACTAAACCTTCAAGATAATTTATGAGATGACACTGTAGTCAGTGAGCAACCCGTTACAGGAAACCAGATCAGGCATTTGGTTTAGGTTACGAATTCAACACAGCACTTCCCGGACACCCCACTTCCAGTAAAGTTCTTCCAACAGGTAACGCAAACACTCAACACTTCCTGAAGCCTCCACATCATGAGTGACATCACCACATGTTAGAGTCCAGCCTCTATCTCTCACAAATCTGACAAGCTGTAAAAACAACAGTCTTTTTTCCTACAGTGATGGAAAATAAACCCAATCCAACACCAATACAACAGGGTTTGCTTGGACTGGGAGGAACTAAAATAGCACTAAAGAAGAACAACGAGCATAGAGAAAACGGTCATTTGGAAAAAAACTGCATGGGTCTTCAGAGTGTGAGACTTAATTAAAGCTTAAACAGAACTTGGACAGAAGCAAAAAGCAAAAAATTGCAAAATACAAAAGCAAGTGCAAATACATTATTGGTAACAGTTTATCCCCCTCCTACGACACTGACACAGCTTATTAAACGTCTTTACGGTCATTTCAGTGTAACTGTATCCTAGACCTTAATGACCACAGAGCAGCTGAAGCGGACGCGACCCTAGTCAAAGGAGAAGATTTGAAAACCAACAGCAGCACTTAATGCAAGGCTAAAGATAGCACTGCCGCCTCTTCAAGAGACCAAGAAAATAAAATAAATAAAAAACCTAAACACCAGCAGGAGAGCGCTCGCCCTGGGACAGGCGGATAAATCTGGAACTTTCAGTTCATCTACTTTCCACTTTTTCAGAAAAAAACTCACCAAACTCTGCATGCCTGTGGTTGGGAAACTGAAGACCATGAGGTGGTTAGATTTTGCTCCTGGCTTCCATTTTCTTAGGATTCTCACTTCCCAGAATGAGGCTAAGTCCTTCCTATAACCCCCGCTATCCTCTACTGCGTCTCTAACTTGCTACATCATCTGGTCTGCTTTTCCCATTTGCCATCCACATATTCAGTATTAACGTGGTGTATTAGGCTACATTCACATTAACAGGCTGAAGTGCCTCAACTATGATTTCAACTTTTTAGGGCTGTGTGGACATGTCAAATCTGGTTTTGTCAAATCAGATGAGTCACTCGTGTGGTCTTAGATCAGATACATATCCAAATCATGGGCATAAGACCAAGACCATAAGATATAAGAATGTGAACGGTCAGATCGGATTTTATACGTCTTATTGCTTGTACGCATGCGCCTAGGGCTTCAGCCTTCTACATTCCACACCCCCAAATGCGATCTCATCAAAAAATTGGAACTGATAAATGAGGCTTATAATGTGAACATAGCCTTATTGACTATTAAACGGTAACAATCAGCACCCTGACTTTAACCACACCTAGTGCCACAGTTCAGATGCTCGCAAACTCAAAAAGAACAGACGAGGTGTGATTGATAGCTGCACAGCATGCTAAACGTGGGTCCTAATTACCTGTGAACCAGTCCAGTTAGAACCATTTCCAGAGCTAATATCTTGAACCGAGTTAGACCTTTGATCACCTCCTTGGCTGAAATAGATTTTAAATTTGGGCTGCCGTGAGTTCTGTTCCTTTCTGATCTTAAAAGTACAGCCTTGGAATCTGTCCTCAACCACTTCGCTCTCTGCCTCCATTTCTGATATAGGAGCATGGAGGTCAGGCATGGATCCAGGGCGTGAAGGGACTGTTCTGGGTTGCACGGGCTGAGAAGTGCTCCTCTCCAGGCGAATTCTTGGGTAGCGTCCCTCACGGCAACTATCAGAGCCAATGAGGCTAGGACTGGAGAGCCCTTTCTGGCCATTTGCATTCACAGACATTCCTCTGTCTTTCTGCAGCTGAAAGACAAGTCTGCGGGTCCCAGAAGTCCCGCCTGTGGTCGGCTGGACAGACCAGCGGCTTGCAGCATTTTGGCCATCAGGATTGCAGGGTACTATCATGAACTGCTGGACATCTGAGCCATTGTTAAAAGCATTTTGCTGGATACAAAATCCACCGATGTAGCCTCCAGCAGACCTTCCGTTAGAATGTGTGTTCTGGACATCATAAGGCCTGACACAGAAGACCCTTCTCTTGGGATGGGCAGGTTCTGTGCCATGGCCAGTCTGGTCCACCGTCAGCTGAGGTGGACTGACTCTTCTGTGGTAACTAGGAGGGTTAGACCAACCTTCCCCAGGCTCTGTGTAGGCAGGAGCAGGATCCTGGAAATATGGTGGAGGTGAATCCATGGGATGTCCATTTTCCTGGGACGAAGCTGAGCGTTGGAGAGATATCTGCATGGACGAGCTCTTGGTGGGTCGTGGTTCAGGTTGGTTCTGGAGTTGTGGGATGAACATGGATGAACTGCGCTTCAAAGACATGTCAGAAACTCCAGCAGGGATTTCATCCTCCTCCTCCTCCTCATCCGGCGCCACGTTCCTTGGCCCCATGCGGAACAGCATGGTGCCTGATCCAGAAGCGCTATACCGTCTTGCATTTGTATCTGCATTCCCGTTTTCATCTTCGTCCAGCTCCTGGAGTTCAGGAGCGGTGTTGCTGCGGCCGGATCCAAAATAAAGGCGCAGCCGGTGAGCCATTATATCTTGTGGAACTGTTCTATCTCCCTTTAGAGTCTTGGTCCTTCACAGTATTTCTCCCTCATACTCTTGCGTAGTTTCTCCTGACACAGTCTCCCTCCGTTATTGGAAAGCCACGTTGGGACAACGTCCGTAGTAAAAGTACCGTATAAATAAAAGGTCCAAGGGACTTTAAATGACATCTCAGGTCTCGTCCTGCACCATCTCAGCCCTTTAAAAGCGTGTCTGATCTCTTCTGCTCTCACTCACCCGCTCAATTTCCCCGTCTCCTCTGCTTTTCCTTCAGTAGTATGCACACTGGTGAGAGAGAGCGAAAAGGCAGCGGCTCCCTACACAAAGTAACGAGAGCGTTACTGCCAGCAGACTGAAAAGTTTAGCCCAGAAGCTCTCTTCAAGAGAAAGAAGGAGCTAGAGAGAGAGAGAGAGAAAGAAGGGAGGAGGGGGGAAGAATAAAAGCCCACACACTCCCATTTACCAAACTGTTAGTGCCGCCACTCGATAGTGACAGACAGCAGAAATAGCCAGAGTGACAAGCAGCATTCCAGGCATGATTGGATAAGGGAGCCTGGCACTCTGGCCAAGCCGAGGTGAGGGTAGGGTGGACTCAGAATCTAACTCAAAAAGCCACTCCCCTTTGAAAACACCCCCCCGAACCATCTTCACCACCCAGCTAGACCCAAACAGCCCTCTGTCAGCTGCTGCTAATCTGTCAGGACGAAGTAGGCCCCCGGGAGAGGGACAAAGGGAGCGAGAGAAAGAAAAAGAAAGAAAGAGACGGCGAGAGAGAGAGAGAGATCACAGCTGAGGCAGGAAGCGCACACTTTACAAACGCATAAATCTGTGTGTGTTCGTCAATCCCACACACAGAGGGAAAAGATGGGGCAAAGCAAAGCTGGGACATTGGCTAATCCCCCTCCGCCCCGTGATGTTTTTGAACAAAGACATCGCAAAGAACCTGGAAATCCTGAAATCCTTCTCCTCCCAACACACACCCACACACAAAAAAAAGTAATTTAACAAGAAAACATAGCGGTCACTATAAATACAAAGCACACATGACCACGTCATTCAGAAGTTAGCAGGTGGCTTCTGAAACCACTGGCTGTCAGATCAGTAAAATCACAGCAAGAATAACAAAAACCAGTTGCTGGCCCACTTTAGTCACTGCTCTAAAGTATGTGACCATAATGTTTGAACTGAGAGAGCCCTCCTGGAACAGTTTAATCACCAACATTTACTCTGCGAAGGTAATAACAGTGACTCAGGACACAACCCACAGGGTATTTCGCAAAAGAGCAACAAATTAAACCACAGTCTTCACCACTATGAAAGTAAGAACACTAAAAACAGGCCCCGCTTGTGGTTTTATATTTCCAAGTACTTTCAGAGGCTAATCACTGTTGCTCAGTGTCACGCTGTCAATATCATTCCCTGTCATTAGTGAGAGTCCCAGAACTGCCTGAAATTTGAGGGGAGCGTAGGGCCTTTACCAAAACAAACAACGGACCAAACCACAGATATTTTTATTGTCTGCTGTGACATGATCTCAAATGTGCTGACTGTGTGTATAAACGGAACAATTCCAGGTTGGTCAGAGTCTATCCAAGCCCTGAGCAGCAGACCGAAGCATAAGCACAGTGTCTGATGGCTTTGCAGGACAGTGAAACGGGCCAAGCCACTCGGGCTGATGTGTGGACCGAGCGAGCTTATGCCAGGCCCACGGTAACCATGTGCTGAAGTCGACTGGTCCTCCAGGGTTTACTGTGTCTCAGGGCCTTCCTTCCAGTACGTCCTCAATTTCCCACTTTGCAGTTACCTTTACCCCATTAAAAAAATTAGGCATCTACGTTTGCATCAAAGCAATCTGCGGTGTCCCAAATTCTGAGTAATTTCCTCCTTAAGTAATATATCTGACACAGCAAAAGTATTACCCACCCATGGAGCAGAATCAAAGCAGCATCCTCATTTTTTTTTTATGCTTTTCAAAGTTTGGCAGTATATCCACCGTCCAAACGCATCCACTTCATGTCTCAGCTATGGCTCAGCCAGTGACACACACAGGAAGAAGCCTGAACTGTTTTGGACGGAGACACACTGCTTCTTTCGCTCTTTACCAAGCCAGGGCTGCTTACAGTCACATTATCACTTCTCTAACTGCATATTAAGTTCATATGTTAATAATGGACAAGTGCAGTGATTGAATAGTTTCTGTATGGTATCAGCTCATGGTCTAAAGCAAGCCATCAGTGTCAACTCCGTGATGATCTCTGTGGCATTTGGGGTGAGGAAGAAATGTTCATTTTTCCATCTATTGATTTAAGCTTCAAGATGACAGTATTGATTTCTATCTTCTGCCTGATGTACAGGTTAAGGCCCGGCTGGAAATACATAACCTCTTCTGTCTGGTACTCTGCATTTCATCTTTCCATGATATCTCCATCCTCTTATGGAAAAACCAATGTTGGAGTTGTTCCTTGAGTTTGTGAGCTCAGTCGTAGCTGTCTGACTTCTCTCTGGAACCATCTAAAATGTGTTCCCAAACTTTCCTGCCCTCAAGTAAGCGCCATTCACCCACAGCAAATCCCAGTTATAAAGAAGCAGTATGTCTCGAGTTGTACTGGGTCTAGAGTCAACTGGGGTCGTGTTGAAATGTGAGTGCTCCGTGTACAGATCTTTTAAGAATGAATAGGCGTGGGTTCACCATAAGAGGGTTATTGTCTTGGGGGCCACACTTGGTCAGACGAAGGCCGACAGAAAACAACAGCAGCCAGGCGGCATGGCAGGGGCATTAGTCTCGCTGTGCCAAACACAGTGGGCCTCATCTCTGAGAAAACAGAAATGGAGGCCTATTGAAAGAACATACAGCTATTTCCCATCAGCCTGTTTGCTCACTTATTCACTGAGGCATTCCCTCCATCCCCCAAACTTTTCCATCCTAGTCTTTCCTTTCATTTTGACAGGTTTCCTTTTCCTAGCTTCACTGGCGTACTCATTTTTAGACAAACATTAAATATTCCGGCTTTGTGTAGAATTTACTGGTACCACTTACACACAGCATTTGCACTTAAGTTTACTGTGCATTTAGTGTTTAAACCAAATCCTCACAAGAGAAATAAACTCAGCATGTCCTTGACCCTTTCCTTTACATTATAAGTGACATGTTTATTTCAAATAACTCGTACAGCACAATGGAATAAATGTGTTTATATTTAAGCAATTTAAGCTGAAATCTTTTTAAAGGCAGAATATTATGAGCATCGTTTAAAGACGCAATAAGGCTCCGAAATTTTCCACCCATAAATATAATATAATTACAGCAATGTTCAAGGTGGATTGCGGGGCCAAAATATAATCTGCTACACAATTTAAAGTGAAACGGAACAGTGAGTTTCCAGAATCTTTTGACGTCTTGTTTGTTGTTAAAAATGAACACGGTAACGTGTCATGAACAAACTAAACTATCACATTTGCACACTCAGTGTCTAACAACAAGGCTAAACCTGTTTTAAAGAGTTTACAGTTCACTCAGGGTCTTATCACATGAATTGTTTGAATTAATCAGTTTATTCAGATGTAAATAAACCAATGAAAGCTGTGGACGACTTCAAGTTGCTTCATTGGAAGAATTATTGTTGGACGTTGCAAACAGAGGCTGCACTGCACATTGTTACACATTTTCCTTGTGTAAATACTGAATTTTTAAGTCAATAAACGTATTTCTGTTCACACTGTGGCATGCAGTTCCAGTGTAGTAACCAGGCAACCAACGTAACTGAAAATATGTGTTGAATTTCAAGGGTGTTTAGAAAATACACGAGTGCTGTGATTTAATTAAAGAGTGAATGAACATGTTAAATATATAAATGCCTTCATGTAATCCACCAATTTCACCAATGTATTCCGTTACTCCACAACACTAACACATTCACACTACCACTGTGCTAGAAGAGGTTGACACACACTTCTTCCAGGGCATGTGATGCCAGCTACCCTCCTCTCTGAAGTGCTGCTAGACTAACATCAATTGAGCTTAACACACTTGGAGGAGAATAATTACTGCCCAACATTAGTTAACAGACATCAACAATAGCCAGCGTGATACCAAATGATAAACTGAGATGAGGCCATCTTACGCACAGTGAGAAAGTGAGGCCTCAGATGGCAGTGCTAACACCAAGGACCAGACCTGTAATCTCCTGATGATGGGACCAGTGCTTAGACAGTGGCGTCAGTCAGGAGCCTTGAGGGTCTTGGGTTTTTGAAGAAATATGAACACAAGTCTGAATTCCTGTTCCTCAGACATCTTGTAAAGCACTTTATGCCACCTTTATGACTATGGTTGCTGCACCCCAGAGCTTAAGGCTTCTCCTCGTCTCCAGTTTCATATCACAGCTTATTAAAAACCATGACAGATGTGGTAGCTGTTTTGAGAAAGGAAAATAAAATGAGACCTGCAGAAATTCTAATAAATACTTGTGAGTGACCCACATGTACTAGACCATGAAAAGACAGAATCGCCTCATCTGGTTGGACGACGCTCCCGATGTTAAAGCCATGCAGAGAATGAATCACAGTAAATTTCGCAGGCAGGTACTCGAGACCTTAAAAATATGATAAGGCCCTAGAGAGAGGGAGAATAGCAAAGAGTGAACCAAAGAAGGAATACGCATGTGCAAACAGCAAGAAATAAACAGCAGGAATAAGGAAAAAAAGGAAACCAAGATCGCTGGAACAAAGAAGGATAAGTGGAGACTGAGTGGAACTGTGGAAAACACCAGAAAGGACGAGAAGAAAAAGAAAAGTAGTAATAGAGGAGGGGGAGGTAAGGAAAAAGCAACTCTGAGAGAAAGGAACAATCGCTCATTGATGACAGAGAGAGTAGTCAGCAAGGCTGAGTGTGCAGCCCTCTCTCAGACATATAAGGGCAACAGTCAGGGCCTGAAGAACAGAAACACTGAAACACTGCCAAGAGCAGTCACACAGAGACAAAGCTCAGCTTCCCCAACAATCCAACCTTCATTGCTCAATTGAAGGGTCCCGTCTGAAATTGTTCAAACCCAACAATCATCCCCAAAAAAGTTTGTATGCAGCTCAACAGTTGTCTAAACCTGACAAAATACAAATCTGAAAAACGCAACAGAAATAACAAAAATGATTTAACATTGTTTTACTGTTTCTTTCAAAACTTTTAGTCCTCATTTAAAATAACGAAATATAAGTATGGATCCCTGGCCTATTTATCTACATCACGTTTATAAACAGAGCTCTGTTCATCTGTGCCAATCAGTATTGAGGAGCTCGGGCCATCCCCAATCCCCTACATTGCGCACATCACAGATAAAAAAAAAACAAAAAACTAGAAACACTGCACCAAGACAGTGCCCTAATCTGACAGGGAGACATTAGATTCAGTCTCTCATTTTCAGACCAGGAGAACTGCTTCCTACACGTTAAGGAATACTTTTCAATTAGATAATATGGAAATGCTAATATGGCTAACAGCAGATAAGGGTCTTTTCTCCTCATTAATGCTGCACTGTGGGATCTTTTACCATTCTAAACAGTTGTCTCCCACAACTGTTTATATTAGTGATGTGGCTCTGACACCCAACAACCAGTCCTCAATATGGCACCAACGCAAAAAAAAAAAATAACAAAAAAAAAAAAAAGTATGACCACAACCTCTGTATAGACACTACTCAAATTTCAGTCTCAACTGTAGCCAAAAGCAGTTTGTACCACACAAATATCCACTGAATATATTGTCTGATCTTTATTGCACCACCACAAACCTCCAAATCAGAAAGTGACTTGACCAAACTGAACAAGACAAGAGCTGGACCACATTTGATCTGTATCCAACTGTAGCATGAGAAAATTTACTGTGAACACGTAGCCTGAAAAGGTCTAAACTGGCTAGAGGTAGAGTCTGAAAGTACTCAGACAAAACAATTTAACATATTTTGTCTGTACCTGAATGTAGCTCTACACTTGCTTAGCTCTGCATAACATTATATAACATACAAGTATTTCTTGGAACCCAGCAGACCAGTATACGTTCGCTCTCTGACCTTGACCCTAAGCAAGTCCACGGCTTCAAAATGTCTTGTTTGCGCTCTGAGCTGGAGGGTGCTACTGGTAGCTGTTTAGAGTTTAAACCTATGTTAGCATTTAAAAACACAGAGCGCAATCCTCCTGCTTTATGATCACTGAATTCATCCCTTGGGCAGAAGGTAGTTATTGATTGACAGCAGATTTACCATAAAAAAAAAAAACACAGCCGTGACAAATCACGAAATGTTCAAGTAACCACCACAAAACTGAACTTGTGTGGCTTGTGACGGCTAATTTGAGTTGAACATTCACAGCTGCCCAAATAAACAAAAACAGAGTAAAGAAACATCACCGCCATGGGCACCAAACAAAGGTCGAGCTTAACCTGAGCACTGAAGGGAAAAAATAAACAACACTCAGCACAAGAAAGGATTAAAAAAGAATTAAAAACATTTAAATGTTAATTTTTCTTCAGGGAAAATAATTTCTTTCAGAATCTCAGCAGGAACCTCCAGAAGCTGCCAAATAACAGTCCAGACACAGGCCATGGTCCCGAGAAACAAACTGCTCACTGCTGAGGTTGATTGCAAGAGAGTGAGGGCTAACGTATCAGCATCCCCCTGCTTCGCTGCTCTTTTCTGTAGTCTCTCGTTGGTTTGTTTAATTTGTCTTGAGTGAATTAAAAAGACCTAATACTCATTTATTAAATTATGACCTGAGCAACATAAAATATTTCTTCTGTTACAGATAAAAGTCAAATCAGTGTTAGGATTCCTGCCAACACCGGTGCAGCGTGGCTCCTGTCTGGCTGGGAGTCAAACCCAAGTCTGAGATGTGGAAGAGAAGGCATATCCACTCACTACAACATCCACGAAAAATCTACGTTTAATTCTTTCTACACTACTACTACTAAATAACAATAATCACTTTAACAAGCCAAGATTATTTTAATTATGACCGCTATTATTAGTTAAACATTAGGTAGTAACTGTTGGAAAAGGATAGGAAACCACACACACCCCTTCTCTTGATTTCAGGACAGTGCTGTAAAGTGAATTATACTCTGCAACTGTAGGGGGAGCCCAAGAGCAAAAACACCAAATCTTACCTAGAGTTCCTTTAATATTAAATTGAGACATTTAACTTTTAATGAAACTTAATACTGTCTAAAATATGTTTTGCCCTTTTTAATAATGCTTTATTTAATGGACACAACCCAATTTGCATTAACGAGAAGCTAAGACAATATTAAGCATACGCAATATTAGTATTGGTGGCACGGTGGCGCAGCAGGTAGTGTCGCAAGGGACCTGGAGGTTGTGGGTTCGAGTCCTGTGTCTGCGTGGGTTTCCTCCGGGTGACTGTCTGTGAGGAGTGTGGTGTGTTCTCCCTGTGTCTGCGTGGGTTTCCTCCAAGTGACTGTCTGTGAGGAGTGTGGTGTGTTCTCCCTGTGTCTGCGTGGGTTTCCTCCGGGTGACTGTCTGTGAGGAGTGTGGTGTGTTCTCCCTGTGTCTGCGTGGGTTTCCTCCAAGTGACTGTCTGTGAGGAGTGTGGTGTGTTCTCCCTGTGTCTGCGTGGGTTTCCTCCAGGTGACTGTCTGTGAGGAGTGTGGTGTGTTCTCCCTGTGTCTGCGTGGGTTTCCTCCAAGTGACTGTCTGTGAGGAGTGTGGTGTGTTCTCCCTGTGTCTGCGTGGGTTTCCTCCGGGTGCTCCGGTTTCCTCCCACAGTCCAAAAACACACGCTGGTAGGTGGATTGGCGACTCAAAAGTGTCCGTAGGTGTGAGTGAATGTGTGTGTGTGTGTGTTGCCCTGTGAAGGACTGGCGCCCCCTCCAGGGTATGTTCCCAGGGTAGGCTCTGGACCCACCGCGACCGCGACATTAGTACTGAAATACTGTTTATTATCATTGCTAATCTTAATGGTAATTTCTTCATTGCTTCTGTATGTTCTTGTTCAATTGTTTGCCAAGACCCATTAATTAATTTGGCAAGTTTTTAGACATAGATTCACCTGACACATTCCTCATTCTGAAATACGGTTAAAGCAGATTAACATGACACCACCAGTTAGAGCTCAGACAACAGGCAGGTGAGCTACTGTATATACACTTCATCCATACGTCAATCATAACAGCACTGACCACCCTCTCTCCACCTGAACAAGACGGACAATGCCTCCCAGTTCAGCTAGGGATTAAATTCAGCTTTAATTTGTACCGCACTGCTTCTACATAAAGGAACATTATCAAAGCCGTATCACAACAAGAGTCACAGGATACTGAGCTCTTTTTCCTTTGTTTGAAAGCAAGAGTTCCTTACCAGTCTGTTCTCATCAAACACTTCAAACAAGAGCCTGTGGTTCTGAGGACATACCTAGAGAGAGAGAGAGAGAGATTGAATTGCCACATGATAACATAAGTGTAAGTGTCCATGCAAGTCTCACTCTAATAAATTAATTCAAGATACTGGTTTACTAAACAAATGAGACACAAATACACAAACTGTGCAAATGTGTTTACAGTCTGACCAGGACACGCGTCCTCCAGACCTTACCAAAGACCACAGGAGGACGGGACAGTGAGAGAGAGAGAGAGAGAGAGAGAGAGAGAGAGAGAGAGAGAGAGAGAGAGAGAGAGAGAGAGGGACACAGAACAACTCAAACACACACTTTAATTTCTTTCCTGTGCAGCAGGTAGGTGCTGATTGTGGCTGTGGTGGAGTGTAAGTTAACACACTAATGAAAGCAGGGTTCATCCTCAGGGCCAAGATTTAGATCTTAGATTCGCTCAGCCATTCATCTTTCAGTCACAGGTGCGGCTTACGTTACTAACCGTATTATAACCCACAGCCAGCATCCTCTGCTGCTTTAAACACATACACACACACAGTCACATGCCAAATTCTGGGTCACTGAAGTTAAAATGACTGTATCTCTGCATCTCAGCGGTGCAAGATTTAGTGGCATCTAGTGGTGAGGCTGCTGTCTGACACCAACTGAATACCCCTCCCTCACCCCTCCTTTTCCAATCTACTGCTTTTATGTGAAAACGCAAAAGGCACTCTGTAGTGCCAGTGTTTAGTTTGTGAATTCTGGGCTGCTGCAGAAACATAGCAGGGCCTTTGTAGGAAGAGAACTCGCTCCTTGTGGAGATAAACCAATGAAAACTAAAATTTGTAGTTAAAAAAGGTATTACACAATACGGGAGATGTTATATTACCTAATATACATCATCAAATCTCAGAGAGAGAGAGAGAGAGAGAGAGAGAGAGAGAGGGCAAAAGAAAGAGAAAGCGAAAGAAAAGAGAGGGCGAAAGAAAGAAGGCAAAAGAAAGAAAGAGAAAAAGAAAGAGGGAAAGAGAGGGTGAAAGAAAGAACGAAAGAAAGAGAAACAAAGAAATCAAGAAAGAGAAAGGGCAAAAGAAAGAGAAACAAAGAAAAAAGAAAGAGAGAAAAAGTAAGAAAGAGAAAAAGAGAGAGCGAAAGAGGGTGAAAGAAAGAAAGAAAGAAAGAAAGAGAGAGAGAGAGAGTGAAAGAAAGAGAGGGTGAAAGAAAGAAAGAGGGCAAAAAAAGAAAGAAAGAGAAAGAGAGAGAGAAAGAGACAGAAACAAAGAAAAAAAGAACGAGAGAGAAACAAAGAAAAGAAAGAAAGAAAAAGAAAGAGAAAAATAAAGAGAGAAAGAGAGAACAAAAGAGAAAGAAAGAAAGAAAAAAGGAGAGAGTGAGAAAGAAGGAAAGAGAGCTATGTCTGAGGCATCATCAGGAATCAAACTGCTCTTCCTACGACAGGCCCAATTACATGCCACTCTGGAGCAATACCTTACATTTAATAATTTGCACACCCTCTAGGCTCAGAAAAGTCTGCTGTGGCGTAAACACAGCCCCACAAACCTCACTGTCAAGACCCCAGGGCCACAATTCCACAAAATAACTGAAAATTAGGCTTTTTTTTTTGTCCCAAAACCAAAATAAATCTACACTTCATCCTTCAGAAGAGAGTTCATTTTCACTGAGGACAGACAGAAAGAAAGCAAAAGAGAGCACGCTGACATTTACTGTAAAGTGAGCAGGACTCAGGGGAATGGAAAATACGGCCTGTAAAAACCTGTGGAAGTGAAGTGAAGGGAAAAAGAGGAGAACAGCAGCAGCAGAAGGGGACTTACTCTGAAATAAAACTCTTCATTCCATTTGGGATTGAGCGTCTGCAAGAACAGAAAAAAAACACCCGTTAGTTCAGGCACATTTCACATTCAGCTTACAGTGCAATGCACAGAGAGAGAGACCGAGAATACAGCATGCACTCTTAAAAATAACGGTGCTACAACAGGCCATAGAAGAACCATGTTTTTATTTTTAAGAGACGTATTCGAACTCTGGTTCTTTATGGTACCAAACATGGCTCTTCTAATGATTCTTTGCTCAAAGAACCCTTTGTGAAGCACAGTGTGTGGAGTATGAATTAGCAAATGAGAAGAAGAGAATGAGAGAATACTCGATACTGTCTGCGAACGGGGGCACGGCTGGTTGGGTGTTGGTGGGGTCTGAGAGTTCATTGGCACCTGGCTTCTCTGTTCCAGATAACTTTCCTTGTGATTGTGGGGCTGATTATCTGAAGAAGGTGGCCAAACTCACACCTGTTCAGGCAAAAGTGCGCACTGAATCAGAAATAAAACAAAACTGAAGCTGATGTAAACACACCTCGGTTTGTGTTTGCGTTCATGGTGTTAACATTCTCATACCCGCCCACTGGCCCACAGTGATGTAATCACATGACTGTATCTCTGCATCTCAGCGGTGCAAGATTTAGTGGCATCTAGTGGTGAGGCTGCTGTCTGACACCAACTGAATACCCCTCCCTCACCCCTCCTTTTCCAATCTGCTGCTTTTATGTGAAAACGCACATTAGTTTAAGTGTTTAGTTTGTGCATACTGGGCTGCTGCAGAAACATAGCAGGACCGTTGTAGAAGGAGAACTCCTGTTCCTCCTAATATATATCATCAAATCTCAGAGAGAGAGAGAGAGAAACAAAGAAAGAAAGAAAGAGCAAAAGAAAGAGTGAAAGAGAGGGCAAAAGAAAGAAAGAGCAAAAGAAAGAGTGAAAGAGAGGGCAAAAGAAAGAAAGAGAAAAAGAATGAAAGAGAGCAAAAGAAAGAAAGAGAACAAGAATGAAAGAGAGGGCAAAAGAAAGAAAGAGAAAAACAGAGCAAAAGAGAGAAAAAGAAAGAGAGAAAGAAAGAAAAAGAGGGAGCGAAAGAAATAAAGAGAAAAAGATACAGAGAACACAAAAGAGAGAGGGCAAAATAAAGAGAAAGAGAGAAACAAAGAAAGAAAGAAAAAGAGAAAAAGAAAGAAAGAGCAAAAGAAAGAGAGAGAGTGAAAGAGAGGGCAAATGAAAGAAAGAGAAAAAGAAAGAGCAAAATAAAGAATGAGAGGGCAAAAGAGCGAGAAAAAGATAGAGAGAAAGAAAGAAAGAAAGAAAAAGAGATAGAGCGAAAGAGAGAGAGAAACAAAGAAAGAAAGAGAAAGAATACAAAAGGAAAACAGCTTTGTGGATGAACAAATGTTTATAAAGATCAGAATAAAAGTAGAATAAAAGACACATTTCTAAGTCAGTGATTTAAAACCATTTAAAAATCTAGGTGCCCACAAACCTTGGACAGACAGTGCACGGAATGACAGTACGTTCTACAGCGGAACATAAAGCAATTAATCCTGAAGTCGATCTTGAGCTGCATTGATCCAGTTAATTGGTAATTGAAGATAATCATTAAAACCAGAGGATGCTGTGACTGACGTTTAAAACACTCACTGTGGAGAACCTTTATTGATCTTAGATGGAAAAGCATGCACACACACACACAGCACAAAGCATTCACACACAGAGCTGTGAATGTATAGTTTAATCAGTTTGTCAGGTACATGCTAGAACCTGTAAAAATACCAGCGAACGTAATGAACAGAAAACAAAGGCCCGTCTGTGAACGAAGCCTCACTTTCACAAGTGAAAATGAATTCATTAAAACCTTTTTATTTTTTCTACACTTAACATCCACAATAAAACTCCACCTTCACGCCGAAGGAACAAGAAGTCATCATTTAATCACAGCTTTAACAAAACCTCAGCCACCTACAAATATTTCAAAAGATCTCCAAGAGATCAGTTCTTCAGTATTTTACACACAGCTTTTAGACCAAGAGAATTACTTGCCACAAAGCTAACGGCTAGAGTAGAAAATACATTAGCTGAGTAGCTACAATGCAAAGCTAAAAAAGCCAACAATTAGAGTTAGGGTGGAGATATACTTGCTGTTAACTATGAGTTCGCGTATGCATCATGGCTGCCTCACGTGTCCTGCGTGCATTTCCTCACGTTGGTTGAACACATGCTTAGAAAAGAAACGTTACGCATAGGTAAGGTGCAGTACACATGTAAACCGAGGGGTGGGGGGGGGGCACTGTAGGCAATCAGCAGCATCACAATGAGGGAAAGTTCTGAAGGTGGTGTCAAGGCCAAATCTGCAATTACTTTCTCTGGTCCGCCCCCTAGTGGAACAGTTACTTTCACGACAAAGATGGTCGCCTACACGAATGCATGGCCAAACTGCAAGTACAGTGGAACCTCTACTAACGAACGCCTATACTAACGAACTTTCCAAGATACGAACCGGGCATTCGAATATTTTTTGCCTCCACCAACGAACCACGACTCTAGAAACGAACCCGAGCCTCCGCTGAGTCGGCGGCTGGAAATGACCACTGACCCCAATAGGAGTCTCCCAGCTCCCAGACTGGAGTGAGCTTTTAAGATTAGCACATTTTAGCTTTAGCAATTTAGCATTAGTGTAAATAGCAGACATTGAAATTCGTGCTAAGTTAAGCCGTATCTACGCTTCGTCTCCCCACATTCACCGCCTACTCTCCGTTATTCCACCCACCCCCACCTCCCGTCATACAGCCAGTGTTACTCCTCCAGCCAGTCGTCATGTCTTCAAGGTAGCGATGTGTAACCACTTACAACTTTTTTATTTATTTTTTTTTATTACTGTTTCCACTGTATTTCTCTTTTATTTTTAGTAACACTACATGTATTTTTTTTTTACTAATTTGAGAGTGTTGTAAACATAGATCAGTGCAAAAAGGGTGACTTTCGGGGGGGGGGGCCTGAAACACATTAATTGCTTTTCCATTATTTTAAATGGGGAAAATTGACTCGAGAAACGAACTTTTCCACTTACGAACCGGGTCACGGAACGGATCAAGTTCGTAGGTAGAGGCTCCACTGTATATCTTTACTCGACGGGGGCAAATATTTGGTGAAACGGGGTTAATGCCACAGGAGACAAACATTTAGGGTGAAGTACTAACAGTGCATTAGAAATTATTTGAAATTTATATCCATTTTTTATATTTTATCTAAAAAAAAAAACGAGTCCCAGAACTGCCCTCATTAAATATTTCACACATTTCAATTCAAATAAATAGTGTAATCGAATCCAAAAAAAAGTCAGAAATGGAGCCAAGTCAGGGGTCACAGTGACAGCACTGACCGAGGCTGAGGAGGTAAACAGTGAGCATTTATCTTCACTGAGCTGCTTGTAGTTTGGAGATCTGCACTTTATCGCTTTTTTCTCTCCCTCAAGGACACAAAGGACAACAAACACCAACACACTCTCTCCCTCCCTCTATCTCTCTCTCTCTGTCTGTCTCGGAGGGGGGGGGGGTGTAAATCATAAGTTAGTTAGCCGGTTATGTGGTGAAAAGTCAGGTAATAAACTGCACCTGTCCACACCCATCCTGTGACTTCTCAGCTTATCACCCACTGAGGACTTTATATTTACACTCTTAAATATAAAAGTTCCTAAAGAGTTCTTGGCTTGAACACGGAGTTCTAGGGAAGCGCTTGGTGACATTTAACTGTAGCTCACTGCTCATGGTTCAACACAACATTTACACAAGCCTTTCAAGACAAATTACAATAATATTAACAATATAATAAGCTTTATTTACAGTGTAATTTACAAACTGCTTTAGAAACTGAAACTAATGCTAAACAGTATCTGGAGATCACATCTCTACGATACTTTAGAATGATAAAAACACACTTTAAACAGCTTCATTAGGAGCTCAAAACCTCCAGCAGCACTGCCGTGTCTGATCCACTCTACACCAGCACAACACACACTAACACACCACCACCACCACGTCAGTGTCACTGCAGCGCTGAGAATGATCCACCACCACATCACACCTGCTCTGTGGGGGTCCTGTGAATGTGATGACCATTAAAGAGCAGGGGGAATCAGGGCTAGTGAAAAACAGACTGCAGTCTGCATTAGCAGAACTACCGAGGTCATATTAACGTTGGCTGACCGGTGTATATCATGTCATCCATGCAGTAAGTCATTTGAAGTCATTGATATTCTCTCTCCGTCTCAGAAACACCTCACAACACTTTCTAACCTTCTTCTTTCTGGCAGCTTTAATTTACACTTTATTCTAAGGAGATAACAATAATAACAATTCATTTTTTAAAAAACATCTAAAACCACAAGGTTCTGGAATAAGTCAATTTCACTTGATTATATTTAAATGTGATTGAGTTTCACCAATAAAACACATCTCAACCATGTACAGGAACAACACAGTCAATAAAAAACAGCAGCTCCAGCAAAAAAGACCTTGAAGTGTGTGGGCTAGGTTCAAGCACTGTGAACTGGACTGGAGCACTGCGCCCCCTGGTGGTCAGCTTGTCCAGTCACTCGTGCAGGAAGAGAAGAAAAGCCAGGTCGATTTAGATTAAACTTAAGATAGTAGTAAATAAGTATTTTACTTCAGACCAAAACAACTCATAAACAGAAGAACAGTCACACACACTTCAGTTCTGGTGTCCACAGATGTTCAACACATTTGGCTGCACTTCTATAGTGACCACAGTTCTGGGATCAGATGTTAGTTTTATTCAAGATCTTTTAAGACCTCATTTAATTAAAGTAATTATTTTAATGCAGCATGGGTTTAGGCTAATCTACACACTCCTGTGCACTCTCCTGTGAAGGTCTGCCTTTAGATGTTGATACACTGAAGTGAAGATTTGATTGCATTCAGCCACAAGTGCCTTGGTGAAGTCAGAAACTGATGCTGGATGAGTAGCTTCCCAAGTTGGTGCTAGGAGATAAATCATCAATCCAGTATACAATAGTACTGATTAGTGCTGGGCGATATGAGCACAAATCAATATCACAATTAATTGAACATTTTACCACGATTACGATTAATTACCAACTACTTTGTTAGTTTTTTTTGGCCCTGAGTTCACTGATGGAGCATGTACTGTTAATATGATCCAGTTTTAATGCTGGGATTTTATTTTTCCCTAATGTTCCGAGAGCTTGCTCCTCTCTTTTTTGAGCACTGTTCATATTTGGTGTGCGATTGTGCTTTGGTCTGATTTGACATTTGTTCTTAAAGTCGAAACAAAACACGTTCAAACCACAGATGCTGTGTGTTTCGTTGGTACCAGCCAGTCAAGTTGCTCGCTCTGCCTCTGTGTTTAGGTTCTCCTCCATGTTGCTTCCGTGCGGCAGAATCATGTGACTACAGCATGGTCATGTGGTTTTAAAGGGACAATACATGAACACAGTGAGTAAAAGAAAAAACAAGATAATAATCGATATAGACAAGATTATGTCAATTAGGGGTTCTGAATATCAATTTCAATTAATTGCCCAGCCCTAGTAATGACATATGCCATATAATGCCATTTAGATTAGTAACATATTAGCAAAACATTCTACAAATGAGCATTATAGTCACAGCAAAACCAAGCTACGCCATTTTTGTAGCGTAAGGGGTAAAGGAAACATTCTTCCCCTTTCTCACAAGTGAACACAGCTCCTAATGGATCTTCTGTGACATGCTTTGGTCAAAATACCACAAGGGTCAAAGACCACAGCATCTTTCTCCCAGTCTAAACGGCCTGTTCCTTTAAAAGATGAGCTGTTCACCTCGACCCGAGCGCACAGCAGTGAGGAGCTGAAGCTCTGACTTTTAGTCATTTCATTCTGTTGTCTTTCTTCTCCATCGTGGTTTTCTCCATTTGTTTGTTGTTTCTGTTTTGTGCCTTTAACCTCAGCTTTGCGTTCTCAAATAAACAAGAGTCCAGTGCTGTGATTGGAGAGACTTCAATGAGGAGGTGGGACAAATGAAAAGGTTAGTAACCGATGTCAGAAGCGGAGGAGAATCAGAACAGTTCGGTTTACATCATGTTTTCACACTTAAAACAACACTTTGTTTTTGTGGTCTGCCCAAGTGTGTGGTTTGGTAGGCTTCAGGTTAATGTACACCTTTAGGTGAATAGGTGATATTTAAGAATTGGTTTGAAAAATACTGTGAAAATTCAAATCAGTTTTTATCAATGTACAGAAGTACAGTACAGTACAGAACTCCACTAATCTACAGCCCATTAGCAGTGGGTCAACTGTACGCCCCTGAAGCAGGGCAACCTTGAGATGCAGTCACATTTTAACACCAATGAAGCTTTATGGGGAAAGGATGAAGGAACTCTTGAGAATGAATGGCAAACGTGGACAGTAGAAAGTGTTTTTTAGGGAGTGCTGACACTTGTCCCAGTTGAAATGAATCATGCTTACACAGTGGTGTTCAGCATTGTACTTATTACGTCTTATTTGGAGTTGCTTTGTCGACAGTGACTCGCCACTCTCACATGCCGCATAAATTTATCAATAAATAATTTATACTTTTAACGCAAACCACAGTGAACTCACAGTGAACTTCTCTCCCATGTGTGTTAACCGTGAGTATCAGAGCATTGACATCATGTTCCCTGCCCAGGCTCAGTTAGTGCTCACGCTGACACGTACTGTGCCTGAGTCCACCACTTCGAGCGGTATGACATCACAAAACAGAGCACTGCCACAAGTCAAACAAACTGGACTTCATCAGCCATTAACACGGTTATCCAGCTAAACTTAGCCATTCATTGGTCTACATTCTTCCTCCACAGCTGCATTCTACTGGTCACAGATTTTCTACAGATATTATTCATGCTGTGTGCACACAACTGAACACCTAAGTTGGCAATGGGTATTAGCAAATGTGATGATAGAAGAAACGTTAAAGAATTATGAAAGTGCACTGTACCTTTTTGATGGTTTTAGTCTGGACTAAGGCAAGTTCACGGTTTTCATCAGCGACGTACAGGGACAGTTTCACATAGGGATCACTGGGGAGAGGGAGAGAGAGAGAGAGAGATACATGTTAATCCACAGTGAAAATGACTCAGCTTCTCTGTTTAAACACAACAGAAGATCTTGTGTTCATGACCTCACCCATTAAACAGCTTTTCATACTCACCTCACAAATCAACTACAGCTATCTCTGCTATCACACTCTTTACCAGCTCCTTTAACTAGATCTCCAGGTTTGCCAGGGTGTATCATCAAAAGCCAACACATATAGTAGTGAACTCTGTCCAGAGGAGTGTCCATTGTCTAAAAGCGGATGCATTCACACTGCTATAAAATGTGTCTCAAATGCATCTCAGACCTCCTACTGAAGTGGTTTGAGCGATACGATTGTTATTCGATTTTAACGCATCTTGGACGTGTTTACATTTGCATTTTTGTGTGTTTTGATCTTACCCAGGTATTATCCAGATACACAAGACAGACGAAGCGAGCAGGTGTGTAAATGTGTTTGGAGAAATCACACCCGTGTTCATCAGGACTGAAACCAAAGCATTAAAGGGAACTTCTAAAATTGTGGGGAAATGTTCTTTATGGTTTGTTTACATTCAGAAGCTCTGCATCTTTTAAGGTGTAATGGTATATTTCACGAAGAAAATAACAGTTTGTACGTGGCTGAAGTTTTTATTCACCGTTACAATCAATCGCATTCATTGGTAACTCGAGATGTTTAGTTTTGCAGCACTTGAGTCTGTATTTACTTTCCAAAATTTGGCGGCATTTCCACTTTATTTAATACTAAACAGCAAAACTAAGTCAATATTACACACCTATGAAGCAGGAACAGAGGAATATCCTCATCTTGGTTCCTGCTTTTCAACATTTGGAGTTCTCTGTTGCCTCAAAACCCCCAGATGCCTTTTGTGTGCCATGAGCAGGGATTTTTTTGTTTTGTTTTTTTGTTTAAGGCCATTTATTGACACTAGTGCTTCGTAAACACATTAGACCGGTTTTGAGCACAAAAAGATGCCAAAACAATGCCCCCCTGTAAAAGGGACCCTTGGGGTCACAACCGGAATGATTTCCTTTTTCCAGATTATTTCCAAAACGCAGCCCTTTTACATGACGTTATCTGTTTGATGGAGAGGAATTCCCACAACTGAGGACATGTCCAAGAGCTGGTCAGGAAGAGTGCAGGACAATCGCGGGAAGTAGTCATGGTAGCAGTGGGAGCGTTCACACAGCTCGGTGTGAAAAAACTTGAGGAATGAAAAGAGGATAAGTTTCCCTTGTGTTTTAGCAGCAAACAAACTGCATCCAGCTACTGTCTGCTTTGTTAACTCTGAGTGATGATGAAATGACACTTGTGTAGGTTATATTCATGATCACATGAACTTTACTGACTGTCTTGGAGACAAATATATAAATTTAAATAAATGAATAAATTTAAACAAATTATTAAAATGTATACAAATACATTAGCACAAAAACCCTGATGATAAGAAGTCTGTGTGAAGAAAACCTGGACAAACATTCCAACTAGTGTTAGAAACCTCAAAGTTTGAGAGAGTGTTTTGTACAACAGCGAGAGTGGGCTTGCATTCATTAAAAGGGGTCATGAACCCTTAACTGGGGTAGCACGGTGGCACAGCAGGTTCGATTCCCACTCCGGGTGACTGTCTGTGAAGAGTGTGGTGTGTTCTTCCTGTGTCTGCGTGGGTTTCCTCCGGGTGACTGTCTGTAAGGAGTGTGGTGTGTTCTCACTGTGTCTGCGTGGGTTTCCTCCGGGTGACTGTCTGTGAGGAGTGTGGGTTTCCTCCGGGTGACTGTCTGTGAGGAGTGTGGTGTGTTCTCCCTGCGTCCGCGTGGGTTTCCTCCGGGTGACTGTCTGTGAGGAGTGTGGTGTGTTCTCCCCGCGTCCTGGGATAGTGTGTTCAAGCCCTGCTCCTGGTGACTGACTGAGGAGTTTGGTGTGTTCTCCTATATGTAAATGATGTGGGGGAAATCACTTGTTCAGCGCATGTGCACATTAATCTGGGTATCTGGAGCATCTCAAAAACCCACAAATTGTGAAACAAGTCAGCTCTGGTGTTTGATCCTTGTGGTATTTTGACAAATGTATGTTGCCAGTATTTCATTAAGACCATAGTTCACTTTTGGAAAATGTGCAGAGTTTGCCCCTTTTACATTGGAATATATCCCCTTACTCTGTTTGATTAGTATCTTTTTCACAGCACACACCCAGAACACAATCGGATGGTAGGGATAACTCCGTTTTTAGGTGTTGTAAACGTCAGATGTTATTGTGCTTATAAAGAGTGTGTCAGTACAATGCCAGTGATGTGATAGTACTGACAACCTTTATTATTTTATTTTAAATAAACAGAACATTTAAATGCTATCCAATCCCTGGCCCCACCTCAAGTATCTCTCACATGCTGCCATCAGGAAGGCGTTTCCTGACACTGATAATAACAGCAGCTCAGCATCACGACTGGCTCTCTGGCAGTTTCTCTTATTAATAATCAAGCTGTCTGAGCTCACTGTACTAACACTGAGTCATGGCAGAATCTCTTACGCTCTGCTCTCATCATCCCTGTCATTTCAGGTTAGCACACAAAGCACTATTCCTGTATATTATAATTATGTTGGATATGCAATTCACTAGATAGAGGCCAAATTTTCTGCTTTTCAAAAAATATGTTCAGTAAAATAATAAATAATAAAAACATTTAGTAAAGTGTCCTTCACAGGGCAACACACACTCTCACATTCACTCACACTTACGGACACTTTTGAGTCACAAATCCACCAACCAACGTGTGTTTTTGGACCGTGGGAGGAAACCGGAGCACCCGGAGGAAACCCACAAAGACACAGGGAGAACACACCACACTCCTCACAGACAGTCACCCGGAGGAAACCCAGGCAGACACAGGGAGAACACACCACACTCATCACAGACAGTCACCCTGAGGAAACCCACGCAGACACAGGGAGAACACGCCACACTGCTCACAGACAGTCACCTGGAGGAAACCCACGCAGACACAGGGAGAACACACCACACTCCTCACAGACAGTCACCCGGAGGAAACCCACGCAGACACAGGGAGAACACACCACACTCCTCACAGACAGTCACCCGGAGGAAACCCACGCAGACACAGGGAGAACACACCACACTCCTCACAGACAGTCACCCGGAGGAAACCCACGCAGACACAGGGAGAACACACCACACTCCTCAAAGACAGTCACCCGGAGGAAACCCACGCAGACACAGAGAGAACACACCACACTCCTCACAGACAGTCACCTGGAGCAGGATTCGAGCCCACAACCTCCAAGCCCCTGGAGCTGTGTGACTGCGACACCTACCTGCTGCGCTTCCATGCCGCCGTATCATTATGTATTTGTAATCAAAACTTTTTCATCATTGGGTTTGAGGATGGTACTAAATAAACTGTGTATTATTATTATTATTCAGGAAAGAGGCCATGCCATGATGGGGCGTTTTCACTTTGAACCTGCAGCGTTCCAAAAAATGGCCTCAAATAGGCAGATTCAGACAGCCAGGTATTCTGAGGTCATAAACCTAAGGAACCAATCATGTCCACATGCAGGTTGAGTTTTCCAGGTAAGCTCAGGTATGTTCATAGATCTGTGCATACTGAATAAAGTGGTGTAAAATCACATCTGAGGCACCCTTAAGACATTAGGGGATATTTCACTTGGAAATTTTTACGTGGATAATTCTGCAGAACGCACAGGTTTTTTCAGGGGCTTAAACGATGACCTGATGGGGACCTTCCACACTTTCATTAAGGTGACTCCCCTTCATACACCAGTTATTGGCTCAGAAATTCCACATCAGTGTTCCTCTATTGATCAGATAAAATATCTTCAAACCCACAGAAAGATTACACACATTACTGGTGTAAACCTAAATCCACAAACAGCTTCACAGACTTCCTTTAGTGCTGCGTCACACGTGGAAATGCTGACGTGAGATTCTCTCTCAAAGCTAAATATACAAATGAGAAGTCTGTGTGAGGAAAAAAAACAACAAAAACTGGTTTGTTTTCACACAGGGGTCAGAGGTCAGAACAAATGCTGATTTAACTGAATCCCCCCCCCAGTGTTTTCATAGGCTTTATTATAGATTATGTCATATCTGTGAATTCACTGTACGTTCATAAATCCTGCAGAACATTATCAAAATTGTGTAATCAAACTTATTCTAACCCAAGTTCCCTTCGTCACAGACCCTAACCCTATGCTGACAGAGTGGTGACTAGGACTTGCTTCCTCAGAGGAATGTGAAGCTCCAGCAGTTTCAGCTATTCACACTTCATCTCTGGGGCTTAACATGAACGTGAACACCAATCGTCCATTTCCACCAACGTGAAACAGCTTCAGTTCCTGGAACCTAATTTGGAACAGTTTGTCACATTTCCACCAACAGAAATCAGACCTGGAACCGGAAGATCCATTCCCAACTTTGAACCCCTGAATAGTAGATTCTTCAGTGTGAACTGTGACGGCATCCCTGGGCATATCGAGATAAAGAAGCTCCAGAAAGAGCACAGAGCCTCAAAGCATTAAATCACACACTGGAACTGGATATAAAAGGCTACAACCATTCCATTCTATTACCTCCCCTAGCTGGCTTCCATGTTAGCTAGCATCATGCTAAAGAGAGGGGACCATCAGGATTCAATAAAATGAATGGATGGATGGATTTCTAAACAAAAGGAACTGAATTATTGTGACATCATAGTTTACACTATTCCTATACGAAACCATATTCATGTTTGGATACTCTTTTGACTAAAACCGACTTTATTTACCTGAAATAAAATGCCTTTATTCAGAGCTAGGTAAAGGCAAAGCTCCACAGAGCAGAGATAAATATAAACTCAGTGAAGGAACAAGGTGAGAAGTGTGGTTGTGTCAAGGTATAATTAACTCCTGAGTGAGTCCCCCATGTGGTTTCTCTCTCCCTCGCTCTGTTTCTTTCTCAGTGTCAGGGAGATAGAGAATCTGTGCGTCTCCCTCTCCTTCCTCATCTCTCTGCAGTGCAGGACAACAGCTGAGAAGCTTCAGTGAATAATTACGATCTTCTCCCGCCCCTCTGCTGGTAATTGGCTGTTTATAGCAGGCCTGAGATTTTTTGATTAAACCAATGGAACATAATGGGCCACTGTGAATCTGTAGAGCCATTTTTCCACTAATCCTTCCTCTTCTCCTTCTCTCTCTCTCTGGGTCTCGGGTTACTCAGCAGGGGAGTGGCGGCGGCTCCAACGCTGTTACGTAAGCAGCGGAGGAGAGAGGCCCAAAACAATGGCATGAACAATGAGTTTGTTGTTTTTAAAAATAACAAAAACAATCCCCTTGACCACAATTACAATCTGACGCTGTGAAAACAAAACTGTCCTCTCTGGTATTCCTCAGCGAGACAGAATAACACACACATCGCCTCCTTTATCCCGCCCAAAACAAGCGCCTCGCGTTACCATGGAGACCACCACTTTTAGATCAGTATTCTGGTTGAGTACAGACCACTGGAGTTGTGTCGTTACATCATGGCCATGTTAGGAATCCCAGGTTAAATTTCTCAATGGAGGGGGAAAAAAAAAAGATGTTTGTTGTAGAGTGTTGACGTTTAATAGTAGCCTTACTTTCCGTACAATGTCACCTTCCCTGGAGCATTATTTATAAAAATAAAATGCTAAGAACCTCAAATGTAGAAGACCCAAAATATACGAGTCTTTTCATCACGAAGTGTGAGACAACAACAATTTCCTATGCTTTTCCACTCCATGGTAACTACTGTACGCCACTCTGGCTTTTTTGCTTTTTTGGTACCAGGTCCCAAAAAGGGAGTAGAGTTATGTGGTGTAGGTAACACACATCAGAAAAGCGCCTTTAATAGCGTTCTTAATAGAGGCCTGATGCAGACAGGGCTTCAACTGTCCACTGTCTGTAGTACAGAACTGGGAAAAGGGGTCAGAATAATTCTAGGTTAGGGTAACAGTGTCCTCATTTGCCTTTCACTGCGTACACACACACACACACACACACGAGAGCCAGTGTTCATCACCCAGCACTTTGAGCTTATTAGCTAATCAACAAACTCTGCATGAAGTGAATAGCATGAGTGAATCAGAGCAGACAGAAAACACTAACCCATGCCCTGATCTGCGTTTTAAAATTAACCATCACATCTCCCTCATTTTCTGAACCAGTTAAAGATTCCCACACAATTCCACCCCCAAACATTATCACTCAGCCCTGGCCCACACTAAAGTTAAAGAAGTTAAAGAAGAGACTCCACCTGTAACAACCAATTACAGAGCCATCTTTCATTCCTCACAGCCCTCGGGCATTAATCCACCTGAATAAACCAAAGCCAAATGCATGTAGACACCCACTCATCCAACATATCTTTTGAAATGAAGGGTATTAAGAGGTTGTTGGCCCGACTTTGCTGCTGCTCCTCTGGGGAGTCTTTTACACTAGACGCCTGAACATTGCTGTGAAGATTTAAAGGCATCCAGCTAAGCACACATTAATATGGCCCAAGTGCTGATGTTGGCTGATTAGTTTCACATCACAAACACCACTCCGGCAAATCCCAAAGGTGCTCCGTGACTCCAGAGAACGCAGGGCGGTGGAGTCTAGATGAAAACCATCAATCGGATCCATTTAGCTTGATTCTCACTGGTTAGGGGTGTTTGACAGCACTGCTTTACTTATAGAATGGGGGAGTGAAAGAGAGAGAGAGAGAGAGAGAGAGAGAGAGACTCAGTATAAGGGAAGCCTCAGTTTGAGCAGCAGAACTAAATGCAGATCATAGAACAGTCACAGATTCAGAGGGCCCTCCCACCACTCCTAAGTACTGATTAGGGCTGGCCCTGAATTTTCGGATATTCTTTCGTTGGGTAGGAATTCAGTTTATAATTTTGAGATTCGGATTTTTGTTTTTTTTTTGGATAAAAGCAAACCTCCACTCCACATGTATTCATCCCTGTCAACATAGAAGTCTGGAACGAAGCCTAAAACATCCTAAAACACAACCTACTTACAACAAAAAGCTAGCTACATTTCATTTTGTCAGTTTTTCACCTCAAATTAGAACTCCTCCACAAAGTCCTGGTTTATTTGTGTACACTCTGTGCCCTTAGTGTCACAGTGTAGCACACAAGTTAGCGAACGACTCAGCAAGCTGAGCCATGCTGGGAGCCACAGTGCAGCATTAATTTTAAACCAGGTTCTGAGCGCTGATTTTCTGAACAATGGGGCCAGCCATTGTTAATTAATCGGGTATTCAGATGTTTGTTTGTTGGGTACATATTTGGTTTCTAATTTTGAGATTCGAATATTCCGTTTTTTTTATTAATTTGTTTATTAATAAAGGCAACACAATGTTTTACCATAATATCCCACAGGACCATCCCCTGACTAGGGCAGTGCTACATATGTGTTCTGTTTAGTATCTGAAGGGTAAACTTTGGGTGTAATTTAGATTCCAAGGGACTAGAATTTCCTACAATGCTCCCAGTATTCAGTGAACACTAAAGCCCTGTTTCCATTGGTTTAAACTTCCATGTGGTTCTGGAGAAATGTCCATCTTACAGGTGTTGTCCAGACTAGCCATGTCCTTCCCTGAGAAATTAAAACTTGAACTAAAACTAAGCTACATATTGCCAGTACCCCAGGGGCCTGAAGCCAAAATATTAAAATCTGCCTGGTAACAAGTTCAGATATCCTCTCTCCTCAAAGAACATAACAAAAGCAGGTTTCTTTAAGACACAAGAGTCCTATTAGTCCTGGTAAATGGATGCGGTGCTGTGTAGTGTGTTTAATGTTGGCAAAGTCGTGCTACTGAGGTTTTGATTGCAGTTTTTATATGTGACTAGTGCATTGTGTCAGCAATTTCTCCACCAGAAACTGAGCAAAACTTACTTAAATTAAATTTCTTATGGGATAAGATCCAAACCCAGGCCTTGAATAGATTGCTCAAGTCTCTATTTGACACAGAAATTCAGGACCAACAAAACACCCACTCACACATCACTTACTATAAAGCAAATTCACAAATCAGCAAAAAAAATGTTTCGAAATACTGTGTGAAACCTGCACAGAGCTGTGGTAAGGCTCATTATTGATTGTCAGATTGCATGGCCTTGCATCATTCACACAGTGAATTGCATCATCCAAGTGTTTTAGTTCTGTACAATATGAGCACTGCATTCTTCCATCAGTGGATTAGAGAAGGATTATCAGTGCATTCTTCTAACAATGGAGTTTAATTCAGTATTTTAAAAACAGACACCAGCCCTAAGGCACATGTACGTACAGCTCCTTACTGAGTACTGCAGAGTGGCATTTTATTTATTGAACATTACACTTATATAGCCCCCTTTCTAGAAAACCAAGGACGCTTTACAAATCAACACTCAACATTCAATCCACACATACACACAGGTGAGAAGCAGCAGCATACTCTCAACCAGGAACCACCGTCCATCTGGAGGTCTGCATTGGGGACTAGGGTTTCACCCAGGATAGAGCGCCAATCCATATCTAGGCGCACACACACATACAGACTTTCATTCACATACACACTCATTCATTCACACAGCCGGACAGTTATGAGAGAAGCCAATTCACCTAACCTCCATGTTTTTGGACTGCGGGAGGAAACCTGAGACCCCGGAGGAAACCCACGCAGACACAGGGAGAACGTGGAAACTCCACCCAGATGGGACTTGAACCCAAGATCACAGCACTGAGAGGCGAACGTGACTTTTTAAAGAAACGTGAGAGACATCACAACTTTCAAAATCAAGTTCTTGCTTTAAAACCAACAGTGCCGTGGTCTAAGCATTTGCCAATTTCCAAGTGATGCCTCATCCATGTGAGGCCATGAGTCCTAGAGAGCATGGGGATGAGGATGGTCCTCATTATCCCCATCACTAGCACAGGTGTCTGTGAGCTGATGGTACCAAACTGGACCGTTTATAAAGCTTCTCAGAACAAATATGTTCACCTACACATCCCCAAAGCTGATGCTAATAAAGAAAATACTATTCATCCACACAGTTTTAACCTGGAAAATATTTGACCTGGGCCCACATTCTACATTTCAGCCCCAAATGATTTTAGAGCAAGGCCCAGGGCTGTGTATCTCAGCAGAGTTTGAAAACAGAGCCTGAGATCCCAGTCTTAAAAGACACAAGAGCAAAGAGAAACCAGGCAAGCCTAGTTTTGCCGGACCTCCATTAGCCACATAGCCATTGTCACAAAGGTGTTTCTGGAAGTTCAAAACCAGGAAAACCCAAAACACATACCCTTCTCATTGGAAGGCCAAGAACATTGTTGATTTTAAGGATTTCAATTACTTTATTAAATGTAACAGGTTGAAGCATGTGAGGTGTAAGGAGGCTGTGCGCAGCTCTATGGAGGTTTATAAACACACTACCGCCACAAAAATGTCTCCCCACCACTTCCCTTTACGATATTTCAGGCAAAGACACACATGAAATAAAACAAATTTAGCAGTCCTCCTCCCTCTGTGAGATATAATACATGTGTAAATGTTGCCGAGTTCCAAGTCGTCCTGCTGAGCTTGTGAAGTAACCAACACTGAGCTGAGGAGAGGCAGTAATAACATGAAATGGCATCGGCAACTAACGTACGGGTGACAGTGGCATATGCCAATGGCATTGAACTTGTTTTGTTTATGTGATAGTGGCATATGTCGATGTCATTGACATTTTTTTTTTGTGACATTGTCATATATTCCATTGTGGAACAGCAGCCAGAAGTCTACGTTTAACAAGCACTTGGATGTTTATATAGGCACCTAGCTAAACGTTTTGCCAAACATCCATGTGCTAGCTAAACATGGGTGTCTTAAATGCTAGTAAATGGACATTAAAGCCAAACAATAGCATGTTACAAACATAGCATCCCATATTAGCATATAGCCCAATGTCACTGTGTTCATGGACCACTGAACTGTGAGCTGTTCCAATGCTAACATCAAGATAAATGTGTCAGCACAATAAGCAGAGAACTTGAAGTCATTTATAGGTGGCAGTAATCTACTGGCAATGTAGGTGGTACATCACATTGGCACCATTTACAACGCTGCATGTCAGGTACTTGAAAGCTGACATTTCAACCAAGACATTATGACTTTCTGAATTAGGCTCATAGCATATCACCGCACACAATCCAGATTTACCCCTAAATATTTTTTATTTGTCAGTCTTATGCAAAGTTTGGACACCCCTAATGAAGTCATTATATTGGTTTCCTATGTGACAAATTAATAACCTCTAGGGGGAACAAATGTCTGCTCATTGCAATTAATTTAACTTGCAGAAAGTAAGTGAAACGTGGCCTGGTACATTAATTATTATTAATTATTCTCAAAAAAAAATAGGCGGTGTTTTTTTTTTTACCTTTTATAGTTTTTTTTTGTCCTTTTAATAATTAACTATTTGGAATTAAAGTTACAGAAATGTGATAACAAAAGGTCTTTATTTTAAAATGACATAAAAGAATGCCCTGACATTAAATCATTGATACATTAAGATGGTGCACTATGATTTGTACATGAAATTGGTGATGCATTCCTTTTTAATAAGTTTAGTATAAAATCAATAGAAATGTCATAATTTAAAAGCTTTTTTTTTTAATGACAAAATGTCTTGATATCTTCATGACTTGTGGCTTTTCTTCGGAAATCAGTTTGCGTACACGCTCTTACCCTAATGTTTAGGTATGTAAGATGTCGATGTCATCTGATGGAATGTGCCAAAGTCACCCGAACGTAAGGTGTTGATGCCATTGCCATGTGCCAGCGTCATCCAAACGTAAGGTGCAGATGCCTTCCCATGTTATTACCGCTACTGGAGCCGAGGCTCTGGACAACGCACATGGTGTCGTGCCAAACGCATCCCAAAAAACACACACAAACAGCACGTGTTCCTGTCTTATTTCCTATTATTATTCAGCCATGGTTCGAACGGATGAACCTGCTGTTCTTTGGTTCCAGCTGGGAACTATTTTTTTTGGTTAACGAATCAGTTTATGTTGGTGGAAACGCGCCTGTAACATCCTGCCTGTTTTCCTCACCATGTGCTCATGTAGCACATGGCTCTGGTTGTTGTTCTTGTCTCTGCCCTAGTTTCGCCCTCTCATCAGTGTCTCCTTTATAGTCCTGCCCTTTCGTTATTGTCCCCAGGTGTTCCTTGTCAGTGCTCTGTGTATATAGTCCCTTTCTTTCAATGTTCGGTTCTTGTGTGTGTAGATGTGTTTCTATGTCAATTGTCTTACACATTGCCACCAGTTCACAGTTCCTGTCCTAGTTATGTTCAACTAAGTTCTAGTTAGTTTCCGAGTCTCCATGCTTGTGTTTGTTTTCTGTTTTTTTATGTTTGACTTGGTTTAATTAAATATTCCTTGCGTGTACGTCCGCTTCCTGCCTCAATTGTGACAGCGGCGAATTGTTCCAAAATTAGTTCCCAAAATGTAATGTAACATATGGCTGAACGAACAACAGATGGAGTTGTAGCACCATGCACATTTCAACATTGCACGTTTCTCTCGTTTCTTCTTTCATTCTTGCTCAATTTTCACATTTCTTCACTTTGGTCATGACTCTGTTACAAAGTGTAACTTCTCCTTTGACGTACGAATCTGGGCAAAATCAGAACGGTTTGTTTTATCCAAGTTTCCTGATATTTGTAGCCCACAAAAAACTAACAGTAGTCTCCAGATACACAAATGTATGTGCAAATGCACTGAAAAATGTTAGTTTACCCCTTTAAAATGATGCATATGTTCAATAACTTGACAATATGAAGGAAGAAAAAAAGAAAATGTAATAAAAACAAGTCACAAGCAGCTAACTCTCTCCACACACAGATCGATAATAAGCTTAACCTGAACAAAACAATGAAACCAGACGAAACCTTTTAGCCGACGGCACACACAAGAACAGTGTATGCACTGTGGAACGCCAAGAGTCAGATCCAGTTAAATGTTAAACTACTTTAAGTTTTCCATGGTGTCTGACCAGCCGTGATATTTTGGTGACACAAAGTTTGAGGTTAAAGGTCAAAGTTCTACAATAACACCACCGTATCCAAAGTTAACAGACCGGGGTTGTGAAAGACCACCGTGAGTGTAAATCAGGGTTAATTTCTAAGCACATTTTATCCCACAGCCCAAGAGCAGCCGTTTTGAAGTCCAGCATTAGACCCTCAAGACTCTGACCAAATGTGTGTTCCTCAGGGCAACGACTTATGACTCAAGTCATTTTATTACATTATAACCAATCTTAAAACATAGGAGAGCAAAAAAACCACTGACCAATGAAGTGGACTGGGTTGGAAATCCCTACACTAGATGACTTTGAGGAAGACGTTGACGGTGCTGGGTAATTGGAAGGAATAAGCTGCAAAGCACTGATATTTACAGCTTAAAATGTGGACATACAAAAGTTATATTCAAATACAGGAACAGGAAGCACATGGCTGGTTACTATCCATTGTATCTGATTCCATGTTAATTAAAAGAGTATAGCTTCAGATTATATAAGCTAGGCACAAGAAGCTATTTTAATATACGTTCATCACAATGTCAATACGAACTGTTCATTTAAAAGTCATTTCCTGATATCTGTTTTATATTCCAAATACAGGGCTTTCTGGGGGATTATCAGAACTTAAATCATTCTTGATATCATGCAGCTCCCCTCAGTCTCAGCTGGTCATTCTGGACACAAAGTCTGTGTCATACAAATAAGTTGTAATCTGCAGTTTTTAACTTTTTTGGACATTTATGGAAAATTAAAGGATCCAAACTTATGTTTTCTAGTGTTTTTATATACAATTAGGGGCAATTTCATGACTGTGATTGAAATTATTATCTATTATCGAACATTCAAGTTGGTTTCCTCACCAAAAAAAGATGATCTGGCATTAGTTTTAACTGCTGAACCCAATGATAGACTGTTTTTCAATTGTGGTCTTTGTAATTTACACAGCAGTGTTGGCCTGCTGTACTTGCTGTATGTACCAGTGTAACACTTGCGAAATGTACATGATTTATATATATATATATATATATATATAAAGAATTCCCCCCAGCCCTACTGTAAAGAATAAACATAGAGAGTACTCAAGAAACAAGTACTGCTTTAAAATATGACTACACAATGGATTATAACGGTTCAAGAAATCTGTTTATTACATATTATACAGCAGTAAGTAAGTTGTAAACATTTTAAATGTAATTAATAATCATTTGTAACAGATATAAAAAGGGAAACAGTGACTTGACTCCTGATAGTGTCAGAGAACTTACTGTAAATGTGGAAACAAAGTATATGCTGAGACTTCAGAAAGTGGAGTTAGTCATTTCACATGTCACAGTAAACCCCACATGAGCAATGTCTAAAAAAAAAAATAAAAAATAAAAATAAAAAAAAAATACCCTTAATTCAGCATATATGTTCTGAAGTTCAAAGAATTAATGTCCACCGATGGAGACACCAAAGTACGATCAGTATCCAGAGATTTGAGATTCAACAGTGGAGATGAATGTAGGTTCACTATTTGGCAAAAAGCAGGTCACTAACGCACTTTCTACCTTTGTGATCAATGATTATGAATGTTTTTTAATGCATTTACAGCTTAGTTATTAACCGATAAGAAACAAACAAACTAAACTATATATACACATTTATAAATGTGGTTTTATTCTTAAACGGTAACAAGGAAGGTATTTTTAAGCAATTAAACAATAGCCAAACAATACAAAACTGCGTATTATATAACAGATATAATCACTAGCTTGATTCCATCTAAAGTAAATGTAGTACTTTTCCATCCAGACGTCCTGGACTCTGCAGCTGGGACTGACCTTTCCTTGGCCCAAAGGAGGCTAACTGGCCGTTTCACAATCTTCCCAAAGGCAAACACGTCTGTTTGTCAACTTGGTGAACCTGCGACCTTGAGTCAGTACAGTGTTGAATGAAGTGAATGGAAGGCTACTCCACAAAGTGTTTCTCATGAGTTGCCCTGACGCCACAAGTCTGCCGTTTCATATTTACAAGTCCATACACATTTTATAACTACGTTAAAGAGCAATCAGTCATTTCCTTTTATGACTCTTCTTCATGCTATGAATAAGCATTATATATTACTAGTGTGCGATTGTGTGTTCACTACCATGGATGGGTTAAATGCAGATAAGAATTTCTCTAAGGGGTTTAATAAAGGTGACTCTTCCCTTCTATACGGACACCTAGTGTCCTGGATGCATCAGAGACTGAGGACCACCATCTCTATTAATCATAAACTGGTTCATTCAGACACTACAAAGTCACTTATCTGTTCAACTCGTGAGACATTCTCGAAAAACGGTAACTTTAAACAATCAATGTTATAATAATTAATTGCTATTTGTTGGTGGCAAAATGGCCGACTGCTCCTTTAAACGTGTTGTTGAACCGCTTCTCACACTGGATGATGACCACACGTGAGCTCAAAATGTATGTAATTGTATCTGTGCCACATTGAGGTCTGTCACCACTGTTTAAAACAGTCATCACACAAACTACTGAGGAATTCGAAGTACTTTCTTACTATAAGAAAGAACAGAGAGAATTTAAAATATGCACCATCACCCTGTAACCTACCAACTAATCCCTGCAGATTCATGCTTTAAATCAATATTTTTAATCACAAAATGGATGTTGTATCCGCTTCTGTGAAAGCCCTAATCACACACAGGGGAATAAGAAGTAAAAATAAAAGAAACTGGGACCAATTTACAGTATTTTGCTGTTATAAAAAGTGCTGTTTATAACAAACAGCACTAATATTTATAGACATTGGTTCTAATGAGTCATTTCATCTTCAGCTGCACAACAGTTTTCAATGTCAACAGAAAAGCATCTGCTGCAGAATGGGATTTTTTTGAAGCAGTTGCAAATGAGCTCTAGATCACCAGGCCCCATAGCAAAGCATGAAGTCCTCTGCTTGGAGTGATGTTTGTGATCCGGAGCTGATCATCCATCATCATCAGTGCCCAATCTCACTAATGAGCCCTTTGGCAGAATGCAATGAAATTTGCACAGAAGTGTTCCATGACATTGTGAAAGCTATTACTGAAGGTAAGAGGAAACAAATAAGGAAGAAATGTCCAATGAGAAGGTGTATACAACTGGCTCTATAATGTACATCCTATACTCTATTCTACAGTGGGTGTGTTTAGCTGTTCATTGTGATGCTGTATAGTTACATAACGCATTTACAGTATGCTCCAGCACTACATGCTGCGTACACACACACGCAGTCAGAATGTTAGCAAGGAATGGTGCCTAAAAACAGGCAGGAAATGAAGTAAATACCCACACACACTCAAAAATGTGGCTGGACACCTCACATCCAAACACAAACCACAACACACAAGTGCATTTATAAAATGACCTCATACACACAACACTCCTGTGGCTTCAACAGTTTGGGACCGATGTCTGTTGGTGATTTTTTTTGGACCTATATTTATACTGTGGTTTTAACTGCAAATGAGCTCCTGGCCTTTTTTTAACTTCCTTAATCTTAAATGTAGTGTGTTCTATGATCCAAACATCCTAACGATGTTTATATTATTAAACTACCACAAGTCACTGACCACTTAATGAACTACATTGAGTTCAGGTTATAATTAAATAAGTAAAATAACTGCAAACACTGCTTTAGTGAATTGCACTTTCAACATAAAATGGATGGACTATTTATCCCAAATGGACCGGTCAGTTAGAGGACTACTGCCAGGGCACCAGGTGCAGTTTTGGTGCATGCGTGTTCCTGCGTACGTGTGCTCTGTAGGTATTTCCTCAGCTCGTCCTTACCTGGCACCGATGATGTCCTTTTTGGCCAGATCAATGCCTGCAATGACCTTGACGCGAAGGATACGAGATTCATTCTGAAAGAAAAAACACACATGAATAAAACACATCATCAATGGATCGTACACAGACGAGGCACAACAGCCATCCACTGAACAAGCCACTGCTCAAACGATCAAAATCTCATTTCCCACAAATGTAATCAATGTAATCAATTAGTGTCTAAAGCTTGTTTCTTAAGTTCTGCACTGGAGCTACAGGATTTAGGTAAACCTTATAAGCAGTGTGTAAACTAAGGATACACATCGGGGGGAATCCAGGGCCGGTGACTGGAATAGCACAGTGCAAGAATTCTATTAAAACTAAAAGAGTTCCTGTTGCTCACATTTCCTCTCAGCCAAAGTTCCAAAACTACATCCATCGATCAAAACATTTCATGTAATGTCAACATGTATAGTCAAACATGCACACACACACACCCCTTGTACAGCAGCTGTACATAGCTGCATTTACAAATAAAAGTTGCCCTCAGCCAAATGGACTTGCATTAAAAAAAATATATATATATATATTTTTAAACAAAATAAATAATAAAAAATTCATAATACAATATTGCTACATTCAACTAAAAAAACTAGTTTTATGGTTCAGCAAGAGGGGGGTTACCTCCATGAAAATTCCTAATCATTCGCATTAATTAATAAAAATGTGTCATGAATCTGGATAGACTCATCACCACCAATTGCCGATGCCTGGTGTAGTGGATAACACCACTACACTATACAATAATGGTGCTTTTCCTCCGCATGGGTCCGGCTCTACATGACTTTTCCGCTGGCACAGCTCCTCCGCGAAATGGAGAGTGACTTCGTAAAACCCCGTCCCTAACATGAATCGCTGGATTTGAAAACCACAACAACAACGGCAGTAAAGTTAGGCGCTTTTTGCACATAGTGGATTCATAGTGGCCAATCAGCACTCTGTAGGGTTTACACATCACCATTTAGTACCTACTCGGCGCGGTTGGAACCGTGAGTGAGCTAGGGCTGAAAACCCACCTGGTTCCAGGGATCAGGCACCAGATTTGGGCAATGGAAAAGCAAAAGAACCGTGCCGAGTTGAGAAGAGTCATGTAGGTTCTATGCAGTGGAAAAGCAAAAGAACCGTGCCGAGTCGAGAAAAGTCATGTATTTCTATGCAGTGGAAAAGCAAAAGAACCATGCCGAGTCGAGTAGAGTCATGTAGGTTCTATGCAGTGGAAAAGCAAAAGAACCGTGCCGAGTCGAGAAGAGTCATGTAGGTTCTATGCAGTGGAAAAGAACCATAAGAGTCCTTCAGCGAGGCCCCAAACAGTGCTTTACCCTAAATTACATAAACCAAAATAGTAAGCTGCTCTGAATAAATTTATCATCGTTATTTTTATTGATATAATGACATTTTGGTTGCCAAACCAAGAGATAAGCACTATAAACAAAGTATAAACACTATATAAGAGCAAATGCATTAGTGACATAGTTGTAGTGCAAAACTACAGAAGCAACCTCAGTCAAATGGCTGACTTCTTTTGGAATATAGAGCTGGTGAGAAAGAAAGAACGCACGCCTGTGCTTTTAGGGCCAGCAGCAGTAGAGCATGCTGCCATCAAGGCCTCCAGCACCATGCTGCTTCTGAGGCTGTTTGTGTGCCTTTCCTGTTGGTTCGGAGCCATTTTCTCACTGCTCTTTCACACCAGCCTTCAACTCAACACACTTCCAGAACATCAGAGACATTTCACAGAGGACGCTCTGCAAAAACTACACCTCCATCTCGTCTCAGAGGACCCCGAGGGGAGTAGAAGCCTCGCAAATTCACTTGCGTTTCCATGATTTTATATTTATCATTAACAACTAATGCAAATCAACAACGTACTGCCAGTTTCACCCATTATCAAGAACCCTCTGAATCTCTCTTCACACCATCTTTCAATCTCTTTCTTTCCCTCATCTCTCTCCCACAGCCTTCTTTTGCACCTTCTCTCACTTTGACTCTATCACTGTCTCTGTTTTCTTTCGCCACTCCCCCTCTCCTCAGTCTCTTTGTCTCTGTCTTTAATCCTTCCTTTCCCTCTCTCAATCGACCTATAGTTCTATTTGCCATCCCTCTGACAGTCTCTCTCTCTCTCTCTTGCACCCTCTCAACACTTTATCGTCCTCTCTCGGTCTGTCTTCCTCTTTCCCCTGTCTTCTGTCCCTTTTCTACTTCCGCCGTCTTGTTCTTCGGCTTACTTCATCTCTCTCTCCCTTTGAGGTTTTCCTACAAATGGCAGGTGGTTATTTTTAGCTGAGAAAGTGTACATGCTCATGCATGCGGACAAACACAGAGACACACTGAGTGTCTTATCAGTCCTTTAGCTGATAGTGTGCAGGAGTGAATGACTAAAGCTGCTGTATCTGGTTTTAGCGTTCTCCTCCTGAGGGAGATTACTCCAGCCTTCAGAAATGGACATCACTGCCCACACCAGACTGGAGTATTTACACAGCAGCCACACATCTACTGCACACCAGGGCCTGCACAATATGGAAATCTACTCACTCACACTGATATATTAAAGAGCAGAAAATGCCAATAGCCAATATTATAGCAGAGGGTTGTTTTTATTTTCAATAGTTTCAATAGTCAGAAGCTGCATCTTCTGGAGGAAACCCACACAGACACAGAGAACACACCACACTCCTCACAGACAGTCACCCGGAGGAAACCCACGCAGACACAGGGAGAACACACCACACTCCTCACAGACAGTCACGCGGAGGAAACCCACGCAGACACAGAGAGAACACACCACACTCCTCACAGACAGTCACCCGGAGGAAACCCACGCAGACACAGAGAGAACACACCACACTCCTCACAGACAGTCACCCGGAGGAAACCCACGCAGACACAGGGAGAACACACCACACTCCTCACAGACAGTCACCCGGAGGACACCCACGCAGACACAGGGAGAACACACCACACTCCTCAGACAGTCACCCGGAGGAAACCCACGCAGACACAGGGAGAACACACCACACTCCTCACAGACAGTCACCCGGAGCAGGACTTGAACCCACAACCTCCAGGTCCCTGGAGTTGTGTGACTAGGACACCACCTGCTGCGCCAACGTGCCGCCCTCTAATTTTTTATTCACGGTTTGAATTACCACAGAATCTCATTTGTAACTTGAGTTGTTTAGTTTTAGCTGTGTTTACTTTAATGCAGTTAACAATCTCCTAAATTTAGAGTCAGTTCAACCTACAGCAAAAAAATAAGTCAATATTGCCCACCTATGCATCAGGAATAGAGCAACATCCTCATATACGCTGTGCAAAAACCTCCAAACGCAATTTTCCTGTCGCGAGCAGAGCGACCCATTTACTGACACTGGGGCTTCGTAAACACATCAGACCTGTTTCAAGCATGAACCCATTGGAGAGCAGCAAGCGGTGAAGAATGGTTCTGTCTGCAGTGTTGTTGAACTGTGTTTCATAAACCTGTCGTGGTTCTCTGCTACACTCGGAGCTGAGTAACTCAAGATTATTGTTTGCAGGTCAGCACCTGTTTACTTATTCCCCAGCAATGCTGGGATACTGCCACTGGTGTGAACAATCATGAACTGCAGAGCTCGTCACCTCATTCTGTTCACAGTTAGTGCAGTGGACTTGAGTTAGACTTTCTGGACTACACACAAGCATTAATGCGCTCATCTGGTCAAAATGATCATGTGTCGTGTTCCTGTCAGCCTCCATGCTGTGAACTTTGAGGCAGAAAATGTGGAGAATCTTCAGGTTACAGTTCATCAAATGACTTTTAAGTGCAGATTCCATCGGCTCGTTTCAAGTTATTGTCATTTCTTAATCATTCATTCATGCAGTCTCTGTAACCATGACCTGATCAGTGTTGCCGTTGGTCCGGAGCCTCCCATGAATTATTAGGTGCAAGGAAGGAACATACACCAGACACGTTACCAGTCCATCACACAAACACACAGCTGTTGACTGTGGAAAGAAACTGGAGCACTCTGTGGGAACCCACAGTCACAAGTAGTCGTTTTCCACCAAACGTACTTTGGTCCTTGAACCAGATCCGTCCAAGACTCTCGGAACCTTCCTGAACGGCACTGAGGAGAATACAACACTCTGCATACGACTGCGATAAAGCTTTATTTCAGGCTCTTTCTGGAGCTTTACATCTCAACACCCCCATGAACGGCATCATGGTTCCAGCTGGTTCTGGATCCAGATTGTGTTGGTGGAAATGTGCCAAAGCAAAGTTCTCAGATTAGGTTTTAAATCAGGGTCTCAAACGGAAAACAGGACCCGTCTCTCGTTGGTGGAAAAAGGCTCAGGGTGAACACACACCCAACTCCTCACAGACAGCGACCTGAGGCTAGGATCAAACCCAGGACCCACAGGATGTGTCCACTTTAACCAACAGCTTCTAGAAATAATTTGAAGTCTCATTCTTAAAGCAATCAATTCTCACAAACAAACACTGGAGTAGATTTAAAATGACTTTATCATAAAGATAAACAATTACAGTATAGAGGCCACATCGCTACGTGCACCACTGCAAAGTATCGCTAACACAGAAAACGGCAACACACACACACAGCAAGGTATTCTACACATGTTTACACGGCTTACCATGAAGCGAGTGCACAGTACAACCCACTTAAGAAGATCAGTGAAAAAAGTTGCTAAAATCCACAAACTGGAGTGAGAAAAAAAGCCGAGTTTAAAAAAATAATAAATAAATAAAAATCCCTGAGCAGCTAAAACCACCCACGGCATAAGTTCCCAGCTAAGCCTCATCGGCCTCCATCCGCTCAGGCTAATTACACCTCCTCCCTCCTATCCTTCCATCCATCCACTAATAAGCTTAAGTGAGGTGGTGGCTGCCAGCCACTTCACCTCCTCTGGAGCTCAGCGACTTCAGACCAATCAGAAAACGGCAGTAAAAAGAGCAGTTCTATCACTGTCCACTCTCCCGCTCGGTCCAGACCCACTGTATTAGATTAGACGGTCTGAGTGCTCACATCTGAGACAAGGAGAGAAATAAAAAGCGAAAGAAATGCCAGCTACATTACATTTTGTCCTTTATTATTACTCTATTACACGGTAATAGAAACGGACCAATAAATAACGTAATAACACATTTCTAATGGAAATTTCTCTACAATCATTTCCAGGCTTTTCTTTGCCTTTAAGGTGCGTACATGTAAATGACCTCCGTAAGTCCATTCCACCTTAAACAATGCTGGAGTTAATATATTGTGTCTATTACTGCTCCATTGAAGGTGGAATGGCACTAAAGTAAAACTGCTGAACCCAGAGGCGTAGCCATTAACGTTATTATACAGGACTCATTCCATTAGCAAACTCGACATCAAGTGAATTACACGTTTCTTTGAAAATAGCTGCTTATGTTCACCTTTTTTCTTTACTGCTGCCATCTTCACTCGCTTCCGACACCCATGTGTCACACCCCTGTTGCACCTGAGTCTTGCACAAGAAGTCTCGCATATGACTGGAAAGTTTTCCTTCCACTTTTGACGCTGCCGCTAACAACCAAACAGCTACAGAGTCTCAGGTGACAGCACGGAAAGGCACAGCCAATCACACTGGCCATGTGTGTTATGGGGAGGTAGGACTCCAGTGGCGAACGTGAATTTAACCCTTTCAGCACTTCTAGGTTAATGAGATGTTGATCTGTAGTTTTTTTTTGGAGGGAATCAAATTATAGGTGGGGACAATTCGCTGGATATTGGTAGGGACACGTCACTTCTGTCCATGCTACTTCTACACCCTTGTACTGCACCATGCAGCAAGGACCAGAAGAACTAAGTGTAAAAAAAGGAGTGTATTTCTTGGAGGGGGGGGGGGGTGTTACAAATTGTAATACACTGCATTGGATGACTCCGATTCTGTTCACATGTTTGTAGTCAGTTATTCAGTTTTACGTTGAACTGTGCCCCAGATTATGATTTTGGCAAAATGTTTTTTTCTTATTTTAGTTCATCATTAAGCCGTGGGGTGTTCTCATTTCTTTTCAAAACTACTCTTTTGGAGACGTGCAGTATGTCGGCTATGAATGGCTCTTTGAGAGCCCCGTGGCCGGTGAGGAGAGAAAGCGTGAGAGCGCCTGAGAGAAAAACTAAACAAATGCATGGACAGACTCTGCTGGGTCAGTGAAAGAAGAGCTAGCCCACCCACCCCCCTCCATTTTTTTTTTCTGAACAGTCCTTAAGACTGAGGAATAAAACAGAAGACTCAAAGGAAGCTGGGAGTCAGGCTCTTCGAGCTGAGACGTGTGCATGTGTTTGGAAAGAATGGGTGTTATGACGATGAGATACAAGCTAGGTTTGTAATTTAGCAACAAATTGACTTGTGCCACACATTTTATAGGAAATAATGTAACTATTAGAGGCGGCACGGTGGCGCAGCAGGTTAGTGTCGCTGTCACACAGCTCCAGGGGCCTAGAGGTTATGGGTTCAAGTCCCGCTCCGGGTGACTGTCTGTGAGGAGTGTGGTGTGTTCTCCCCGTGTCTGCGTGGGTTTCCTCCGGGTGACTGTCTGTGAGGAGTGTGGTGTGTTCTCCCTGTGTCTGCGTGGGTTTCCTCCGGGTGACTGTCTGTGAGGAGTGTGTTGTGTTCTCCCTGTGTCTGCGTGGGTTTCCTCCGGGTGACTGTCTGTGAGGAGTGTGGTGTGTTCTCCCTGTGTCTGCGAGGGTGTCCTCCGGGTGACTGTCTGAGGAGTGTGGTGTGTTCTCCCTGTGTCTGCGTGGGTTTCCTCCGGGTGACTGTCTGAGGAGTGCGGTGTGTTCTCCCTGTGTCTGTTCACAATTGTCCACAGCTCATCTGGCTGCTTATGATTACACAATACTATTTTTTTATCTTGATCGTTATTTTTTTTTTATGAATTAATTTGGTATAGAGAATGTAGTCATGGTTCTTAATCCACGTCAAAGGGTGCTGGAGAAGATGAGTCCATTTTCCCCCTCATAATTTTTGTTCTGTTTTATTTTCAGCTAAATTATTCATCCAATCATTGATTAACCACTCAATCCTAATTAGAGTTTTAATGGGTCCAGAGCCTACCTGAAATCACTGAGAGCAAGGCAAGAACACATCTTGTCCTGTGCTGGACTGACATCCTGTCTAGTGCCACTTTGCAGATTTGCCCTAAAAAAGCCTGCCACGTAAATAGTTTCTAACTCTTGCATAATTTGAAATTTGACATAACACTGCCCACGCATCGTGCACAGAGTGGGCTCAATTTCCCTCTCGCTCAGTCCAGGAGAGGCTGAAATCTCAAAGCTAAGGACAGTCCTGTTTCTCATTTGAGGCGGAGCTGTGGTGGAAATGCAGGCTGCCAAAGCAAACATGTTCACATCAAACAGTAGAAAGTGCTGAGTGCATTACAATGTCTGTACATGTTTAGCATTTCTCCTCAGGGGTCTGCATGGTCAGCGAAGTGTTAACTGAGCTGGGATGAATGATGATAGCAGGAAAAGAGGAGGGCGGAGTATACACAGGAAGTGGCTCTGGACAACTGGCCCTGACTCTCTACAGACTCCAGCTTCTGCCTCAAATCCCAGATGACAGAAGGGGAGGGAAATTTTAAAGAACTGAGCGTGCAGTACAAATAATGAAAGGTAAGAATTTCATTAACTGAATTTTCTTATTCAACTTCCTACTTACTGACACTTTAAAGAGATCCCTCTGTGTAAAGGGTATAAAATCTCCATAGGACAGAATCAAATAACACTAGGTAGTATTTTTAACTTAAAATTACAGCTTCTGGCAGCACGGTGGCGCAGCAGGTAGTGTCCCAGTCACAAAGCTCCAGGTTTTGGGTTCGATTCCCGCTCAGGGTGACTGTCTGTGAGGAGTGTGGTGTGTTCTCCCTGTGTCTGCGTGGGTTTCCTCCGGGTGACTGTCTGTGAGGAGTGTGGTGTGTTCTCCCTGTGTCTGCGTGGGTTTCCTACGGGTGACTGTCTGTGAGGAGTGTGGTGTGTTCTCCCTGTGTCTGCGTGGGTTTCCTACGGGTGACTGTCTGTGAGGAGTGTGGTGTGTTCTCCCTGTGTCCGCGTGGGTTTCCTCCGGGTGACTGTCTGTGAGGAGTGTGGTGTGTTCTCCCCGTGTCCGCGTGGGTTTCCTCCGGGTGACTGTCTGTGAGGAGTGTGGTGTGTTCTCCCCGTGTCCGCGTGGGCTTCCTCCGGGTGACTGTCTGTGAGGAGTGTGGTATAAAGTTCATTTACCATAATACCAGGAGTATACGCACATTAGGGGGTGTGCTGCATGGTTAGGCTGCTTCCCCTAACAGTGCTAATAGAAAATATAAAGAAGGTATATTGAACTCTAATGCCCAAAATGTACCACTGTTATTGAATAAAAGTGTTTTGCGAAATCAATCAAGATGATCTTATTGCTCTGCACTAGTCCAGAGCCTAAAGGAAATTACTGGGCGCAAGGCAGGAACACAGCGTGGACGGGTCGCCAGTCCATCACTGTATACTGTACATTATAAATTAAATTTGTCCAGAAATATGAAGGATGACTGACAGCACCAAAACTGTGCTTTCTGCCTGCAGCAAGCCTCACGCCAGTCCTCCATAAGACCCACATTTTTCTAGCCGCTGCCTCATTGCATTTTTTTTTTGCCACTGTAGTGTTTCACTTCTAGCTTTGAATCTATTAAAAGATTGAGATCCAGAGGCTGAACACCACTAGGATGGATTCATCTCCTCTGACTTCCTGCTGCATATCAACATCTATCAGTAAACAACAGAGCTTCAAACTCTGATATCGCCGTCTTCAAACACTGAGCATCACGCGGTGGCTGTGCTAATGAAGCTGCACTCATGGGCTGTTATATAACTCACTGTGCAGAGGAAAGACTGGAGTTAGCTTGAGAAGCATTTTTAAGCTCAGGCAGCAAACACAGGGCAGTGCTAAAGAGCCACAGATGCAATGTGAGTTAATAAGGTTTAGGATCAGTCATAAATTACACAATATTGCATCTGCAGTTTAAACTTAAAAGACCCTAAGGCTTCACGACCACTAAGACACTAGAGATATTACAGGAGGTTAGGAAATCCAATTCAGTGAGTAGTGCCCCAAGCACAAATTACTGCTGAAAAGTTTCAAAGGACTTAGTCAGACAGTAAGCAGCTGTGACTGAGACTCTGAGTTACTGACCAAAATCAGACTTATTAAAAGATCCACTAAAATATAGCTCTATTATCCCAGTGCTACCTTAAAGGCTAAGCACCACTTAATGGACCTCCATGAATATTTGACATTATTGTAGTTACTGACAGATATAAGTATGAATTAAAATGACAATAGCAGCTTAATTTGTTTTAAAACTGACAATTTTATTAAATTTACGGAAAAACCCGAGCTCGCTACGGAAATTCTCGAACGCGACCGTGACGTCACTGGTGGACAACAGCTGAACAACACCGCAGTAAAACACCGTTATGACTGACTGTTATGACAGTATCTAGCTAAATAACCAACATTATTCATGACAATAGCCTAGCAATAAGCTAAACTCAAATGTAGAGGTACCGTTATTCTTGTAAATGTGATCGAAGTCGAACTCGAATTCATCCGACACTAGAAACCTCCGTAATGCAGCTACGTAGCCGAGTATAATCTGAGTCACCGAGTTTAGCGAGTCAAGCTAACGTTAACTAACACCAACTAAAACAGGCGAAGTGAGTGTCCTTACCCTGTTTACCTCCATGTTACAGAGGCTCTTGAACACCTTTCGTTGGTGTCCTTACATGCCCATATTGTTGGAAAAGCGCCAGTGAAATGAGCTACAGATAACGGAGTGAGCGGAGGGGCCTTTCCAAAGTGCCCGTTTAAAGTTGACAAATTTAGTCCATTTTCTGGATATTTTGGGATCTTTGGGCCATTTGTTCACAGATGTCCCACTGTACATTGAATGATTGCAGCCAAAAACAACACACCTTTTCGTCATTTTGCATTAAATTAATGCAGCTTCTAGAGTTGTTGTCCACCGTCTACGTCACAGGCAAGACGCCTATTAGAGTTTCCCAACACCTTTTGGTGGGAGGGGGACCAACAGTCTTTTGAACCTTATTCCTTGAATTAGTAAGAAATAACATGTTTTCTGACTATCAATAAACACAAGTTAGGAACTCAAATTCCACTGGATTTATTTGTTTGACACTTTCATAGAGCTGCTGCTTAGCCTTTAAAACCCCAGATTTTGGTTTGTGGCTTGGTCAAACTGTAATGATGTACATAGTTAAACAAAGACACTGATGTAAAGCAACAAAGCTTCTCAAGCGCCTCTAATCAGGAAGGTATATATTTTGGACACTATGCAACGAACGGTGGTCCAAAAAACTAGGCTTGTTCATTTAATACCTCCCGGAAGCCAACGCCCACTGGTCTGTTTGTTATGATGTCATCACTCTGCTTTCAAACTTTTTGTGAATCACAATTGTGCCAAAGGAAATTCAATATTTAAACTATAGTTAAAACAATAATGCTTTCAAATTATTATTGAGGCAAAGTATTCATACATTGGGGAACACTGAAGCTGTGTTCTTATGAAGATGTGTGGGTTTACGCTTGATAAAGCATTTAACATTTTAATGGATGAATGCTACATTGCAGATCAGTCACCTATGGCATAGGTCTAACACTGCTACACAACCCAGATTACACTACAGCTTCTAGCACTGCTCATGTATTCTTAATGGAGAACATGTGACAGAATGTAGCAATATAACAATATCACATTCCACCCCTGTCAGTGCGGAGGAAGAGAGAGACAGAGTGTGAACTAGTGAGGGAGGGACAGAGGGAGGGAGAGAGACAGACAGCAAAAAGAGTAAATAGCCTATGTGCATGAAATTTTCATCACAATATTCCTTAAAGTAATCATTAATATTAGTGCTGGGCGATGTGAGCACAAATCAGTATCGCAATTAATTGTAAATTTGACCACAATTACTATTAATAAACGATTGTTTTGTTGTTGTATTTGTGACCCTCACAGTTCAGTGTCGAGGCCTGTGCTGTAAATACGCTCCAGTGTTAAAGCTGGGGTAGTTTGGTTGGGGTACCACCACGTGGTAGATAGGGGCAGAGTCACAGAGTGGGGGCGTAACAGAATTTAAAAGTAAATAAATAGATAAGGGTGGCACGGTGGTGCAGCAGGTAATGTCGCAGTCACACAGCTCCAGGGACCTGGAGGTTGTGGGTTCGATTCCCGCTCCGGGTGACTGTCTGTGAGGAGTGTGGTGTGTTCTCCCTGTGTCTGCGTGGGTTTCCTCCGGGTGACTGTCTGTGAGGAATGTGGTGTGTTCTCCCCGTGTTTTCGTGGATTTCCTCCGGGTGCTCTGCTTTCCTCCCACAGTCCAAAAAGGTGTGAGTCCGTAGGTGTGAGTGAATGTGTGTGTGTGTGTGTGTGTGTGTGTGTGTGTTGCCCTGTGAAGAACTGGTGCCCCCTCCAGCCTTGCACCCAATGATTCCAGGTAGACTCTGGACCCACCGCGACCCTGAATTGGATAAGCGGATACAGATAATGAATGAATGAATGAATAAATAGATAAATAAATTATATAAATCAATATTGAAAAGATTGTCGATTAGAAGTTCTAAATATCGATTTTGATTAATTTTCTATTACTTGTCCATTTATAAATTTAAAACATTATTAAAAAAAAAAAAAGCCTGAATTGGCCCAAAATAAGCATGTTGCTCTAAAAGTGGCGCGTCAGATCTATTCCTGGACATATAAAAACCATTTATTGACCACTACACACTGATGCTGCAGAACACGGTTAATGCTTACCATGACACTGCTTTACTGACCCCACTAAGGAGACAATATGCCAAAAATTCCTCTAATCAATCACAATGCTTCTTACTGCATGCTGTGAACATCCTGAAACAGATTCCTTTACATTACATACACACACACGTCGTAGAGGATCTACAATTACAGACTGTAGTCTATCTGTTTCTCTGCAAATTTTAGCCCCATTTCTCCCTGCCCTTCGATAGTCAGGACTCCCACAAGACCACCATTATTGTTCCCTGTAATCCTTGAATATTTTAAAATATGTTTAATTCAATTCTCAACGAAATATGTAGTCCCTGTCCAAACCTGGACATATGTAACTGTATGTAGAATCCTTCCACCAAAATTAAAGTTTATATTCAGTTTACATCCTGTAGACCTGCAACAGACTCACTCTGAAGTATAGGTTTTTACATTATGAAAAAATAAATCCCTTTTCAATACAATTGCACAATCAAATGAATATCTGACGAAGGAGAAAACGAAAGCAGGGGTCAGGGTGAGAAGAGTCATGTTCAGTCATGACAAGTGCTGTTAATATGGAGGAAAACTCTGCTGTGGGGTTTGATCCTTGTGGGATTTTGATCAAAGCCATTTTACAGATATTAAGACCCTAGAAGGGATATGATATTGAATGCGTTTTGTTGTCTGTGTATTTACTCTGAATATTTATCTGTAGGAAACTCCCGGGGTGTATTTGATGTGTTAATCAGAGGGTTAGGGTCATGCAGCTAACACAGCGAGCTGAGTCGCAAAGTGCGAAAGGCTTTAAGTGCAAACTGATGATTCATTCACTACATGAGGTTCAACAGCTTCGTTCGTCTGAAATATAAACAAGTTCAGGCTTTTCAGGGTGACTAATCAGATCTGGGTTTTATAGCTCTGTAACATTTAGCCTGCGGATGGCTTCACTCAACATTGTCATATCCTTGGAAATTTTTTGGTGAGAGATGGGAAGGCTCTGAAAGTGTATAGTGAGGGGAGGGGGGTTTAAACCAGATTATTAATTAGTAATTTGTCCTAATTTGAGGTAAAAACAAGTTGTGAATAAGTTACATTACACAACTTAAAGTTTTTGCAAGCATTTGATGGCACTCAGCTGGAAGAGCATCAGTGAATTCAGGTCCTGTGTCACAGAGTGTGCCATACTCTCTACATGGCGCACATCACAGGTAATACAACTAATACTGGACCCAGACAGTGCCCATATTTGAACTTTACAGACCAGTCAAGATTACAACACTATACATGAGGCAGAAACCATTATTTTACAACTGACACTGTGCCCTAAGAAGGGGGTGGAGAGACATTTGGGATTTGGGCTTGGCTTCACTGTGGCGTGGAAACGTCACTCACACTTTCAGACAAGGCGAACTGGTTTAGTAAACTTTAAGGCAAACCAGAGGAATAATTTATGCAGACAGTTGAAATAAAACACTATCCTCCATGAATCTGTTCCACTCAGAACGCAGGGACAGAAGGATCAGACCGTTACCCTGTAAACAGGAGGAAAAGAATGAGTCTAAAGAACATGTGGCTAACGTCCATAGTCTCTTACATGCTACAACAGCAGTGAAATATGATTTCTGAAGCTTGTGCGTGGTCCAAGTATGAATACCTCACTCAGATTCAGAAAAAGAGCAGAGGTATGCATTAGAGACTGATGTAACGAACAGTTTTTCATTAGCTCCTATGAATGGTAATATGGCTAACAGTGGCTAACAGTGGCTAACAGTTTTTTTTTCTCCTCATTATAAATGAGTTCGTTCTTTTAACCCCTTGCCACAAAGAGGCGGTGGGCTTCCATGCTTTTGTGTGTTATCAGACCCTCTCCAGCACAGAAAGAGCACCATAGATAGGATACAGAACACAGTTTCTCTGCTGGCGGGCTTTAAATTCCTATTACTAACTGTTGGCATTGATCATAATAAAAAATGTGCAGTCGCTCCTAAGGGTTCCCTTTTCTCAAAAGATTTTACAAACTAGAGATGCATAAACACCAATAATGGTATCAGGTATTTGACTGATACCATTTACTTGTACTTTAATTTAAAATGAGGTCCCGATACCAACATCCGACACCTTGGGCCTAGGGCACGTAGCTGCGCTAATGAGAAGACAACTCAAAATGTCGGCGATCTGGAATTGTTTCACAATCAGTGCAGGGAGAACCGAGAGCAGTGAGTGTGCTGCACTCGACAAGTGGGATTCTTCTTAATAAAATAAAATAAAATAAATAAATATTCTCCAATTGCAAATTTTCAAAAACAGTTCTCCGTCTCCAGATAGACGTTGGCTGTCGGTCTGTATTGCATTCTTGACAGAACACACACACGTAGTGTTGCCAACAGTCCCGTAAAATACGGAATCGTCCGACATTTCACCGATACAGGACCCGTTTTGCTACATATTTTTGAGGTCACACTTATGTCTGAGACAGAAACACACATCTCTCTCTCTCTCAGCCGGAGTGAGGTGCACATTCTCCACGGCTCCTAAACACAGAACACGATTTTAATTGGTCATCACCTTTATTTAGCCAATCAGCAGCCAGAATTATCTGTCCAACATTCAGTGTGCAGCAATGGAGTTACATTCCCTCCTACAGCGGTTTGTTTTGCGGCGGCGCTGAGAGCAGCAGGTCAGAGCTGAAACACTGGGAAGTACAGCTCTGCTTTAGATAGAGCTAATGTTACCTTAGCTCCTAGTGGCTTTGCTTAATCTGTACCTCGTCTAAGAAATTTGCTGCTCTAAGGCAATTACCCCAGACCCCCTGGTTAAATCTTAGACCCCTAACCATCAACACTGGATATAACGGAATAACAGATATTCATTTATAGATAGATACTTTATTGAACTCTTTATTGAAAATTCAAATTATTCATGGTGTAATGTGGGAAAATGCTAAATCAAAAGTTTTTAATTAAACAAAAATGTTTTAATAAATAACTCCACTATTACGCAACGCTCCTGGCTGCTTTATTCTAAATAAGTATCGGTAAGTACAGAAATAAACATACTTTCACACAAACTTGGTTGGAAAGGGGGAGAAAGAAAGAAAAGAAAAGAAAAAAAAAAAGGTATTTATGCATCCCTAATAGCAACTGCATGTAACCAGATCTGATCACCGGTGTGAACAATGGATGCACATTACAGCATCTCAGCGCACTAAAACAAGTGCTTACAAACCTTGACCGAGTGTTCTTCTGAGGAACTTCCAGGGAAAACTGTGGTAGATCAAGATAGCTTATGCCATGCTGAGACAAAAACAGACTGCTCTCAATGTAACATGACATTCCAAAGAAGTCCCGTGTGCATCAGATCTCTCTCAGGGTTCACTGCTCACCCTCAGACAGAACATATCTGAGGGATTTACAGGCAGAATATCAAAGGATCAAGGCCTTGAAGGGCAGAATACGGCCACAAAATTGAATGACAGGACATGAAGGACAGAGTCATGGGGCCAACAAAACGGAGAAAATCTGCCACCCCAGGGATTCTGGGTTGACAAGCTTTAAGATGGACGTATTGAAATGTTCTGCTTTGTGTAGACAGTGCTGTAATTCTGGATGTCATGTGAGGTATCTATGCAAGTTTTGAAAAATTCCCTTCACGCCATGGTCTATACCGTCAATTAATGGCAACTAAGCGGCGAATCGCAGCTCTCCTCACATTCACTTTTTGTGAGGTCACAAAACCCCTTTACTATTCAGCGAACAGCATTTTAGCGGTCCACCAACTCAAATTATAATTTTCAGTTACTGTGTTTCGGTCTGAATTTCTCTGGACTGAAATGCAGTATATACAGTAATTCCTCATTTTATCGTGGGTGATGCGTTCCAAGACCACCCGCAAAAAAACTAATTTCCACAAAGTAGAGGAAAGATTTTTTTTATGTATTTAACGTGTATTTAGACTTTTAAAACCCTCCCTGTGCTGTTAACAACTCACCCTTTGCATTAAACAGTCGTTCTATAGTGTTTTTCAGTTGAAACTACATGTGATATCTCACCAGTTTCTTTAATAGAGTTATTCCTAAGCTGTGATTTAGCGCAAGTAAATTTCACTCGGATTTGGACATGAACAATACATAAGAAATACTTACGTTTTTCCTAGATTTTCCCTCAATATCCACGATATAGCGGCTATAAGCCCCCTTGAAAAAACCCATGAAGTATCAGTCTTTCCCCTAATTCTGGCCACTGCCGTATATGGTGCAATTCCGCTCTCTCTCTTTGCCAATCACATTGGGTAAAACAATAAAACATAAGATCAAGCCTTAGTAGGGCATTTAAACATCAGTCTTGCAAGAAATCACACATCTAATCAATATTTAAGTATCTCTAACAGTGTTGTAATGCTTTGTGTGTAAAACTGCATGTGGAACACAACACATTTCCATTTCGCTACAGATATTTCCCCTCAGTGTAAAAGTTAGCTTAGCGGTTAGCTTCCTTTTCTCTGAGGGGAAAATCTACCGCCACTGTAATCCTTACATGTAGAGTACGGATACCAACACAGGACAAACATAATCTCATTGTGAACCTCTCAAAACCACTGAATGTGGTAGAAACTGTCTCGTTTGACTGTCACAAGCAGGGGAGGTGGCTGAAGTTAGGGGGCGCTAATAATCTTAGCAGTATTGGCACTTACTTAAACAAAAGCGTTTTTATCTAAAACCATATTTTCTTTCAAAGTCAAGCAAGTCTTGGACATAAATCTACATATGACTCCTGAAAAATGTTGATTTGAGTGAGTAAAGTACTTATATTTATTTACAGTTAGCTAAGATTTCCAATATTGTAATTAAAGTGGCCGGAAGTTGGGGTAATTATGCTAGCGAATCCGTGAAATATAAACCGCGAAGTAGCAAGGGATTACTGTAGTGCAGCCAATCACAGCACAGGTATTTTGCCTACAAACTCTAAAGAAACAGCTGCAAAAAAAAAAAAAAAACACACTACTACTAATAACAATAATAATACACAAGAACACCACATGTTTGGTAAATAAATTAATAAAAACCTTCTTGGGGTGAAGGTGCCTATAATATAAGGACAACGAGAGGTGATTTTATGAATATAAGCCAACAGCACAAATATCGTCAGAGGACCTCTGCCCTGAGGGACTGAACAGATGGCATCCCTAGAATCTTCAACAGTGCGTATCTCCCTCAACCGCAAAAATAATAGAATACTAGTATACTAGATCTTCATTATGACTAGTATAAACATGTCATAATGAAGAAGTGTCCCTGAGGGGAGAACATCACACTTCACTGCGATAAGGTTTCATTCTCTTAGTGCCAGAGAATGGTTAGTTACACTTATAAACATAGCACAAGCATAAGGAAATTTGTGTTTGGTAGATTATTTCTTTGTTGGCATTTTGGCAGTAAATGTTATACCATTGGAAAGCCTGTTAATTTCCCTTTTAAATGGTGCCACATTCGTACAGAACATGCATTTGTGGGATGAGCAGTAGTGCCGAGAATGTGGGTTGCCCCAATGAAAAATTTACCAAAATCCTCTCTGCCAAAGCCTGCCATTGACTCGCTTGGTGTTCGGTTGTGGACTGGATGATTGAAGTTTGAAGAAACAAGACGTATTGGCAATTTAACAATTTATTCATTTAACAAACAGGAGCCTCAGTAGCGTGTGGAAGAACCAAGAGCCTCCACCTCCCCCTCATGGTGGTCACCAGCCTGGTCTTCAGCCAGCATTTCTCGCAAGTGACTGTGGCACGAACAGCACGCCCAAGCTGATCCCACAAGTGTTCAATGGGGTTGAGGTCAGGACGCTGACAGGCTGTTCCATACTCTCCACTCCCACATTCTGGAGGTAGTCTCTGAATGAACCCTGCTCTGTGTGGTGACTATCGCCATCTTGGAGGATAGAGTTCGGTCCCAGACTGTGGAGATATGGGAATGCCACTGGTTGCAGGATTTCATCTCGATGTCTCTCTACATTGAGATTGGCTCCAATGAAGACAAGCCTGGTTTTGCCAGTGAGGGAGATGCAGCCCCACACAAAATAAGCTGTTTGGCATTGGCAGCGAGGATTTGGTGAATGTTTCATGAGCGCAACTGCTCATCTCACAACTTGTAACACAATCAAAACTAACAAATAGTTATACTGGACAATATGAAGTACATATATCATTAAAGGAACACTAGGTAGAATTTTTATCTTAAAATTACAACTTCAAAATCACTGTGACGCTCCCCTGGCCTGTAACAGTGAGACTAGAACCTCTGTAATTGCTACTCTTGGCTCAGCATCACAGAAACAGCACCATGTACCTACATTTCGGAGGAGGGCAGGAAACCACACCCGCAAACATACCACATCTTACCTAGTGTTCCTTCAAATGTCCCAAAAACAACAACAACCTGCATTTTTTTTTCATTAGTCTTAAAAAAATGTGAAAACATCAGCTTTCCTTTATCTCTCTTTTTCCACTTTGTCCTTTGAAATGTTGCAGTGAAATACTTCAAAATACTACAAAATTGTGTGACAAATGGACCAATAGAAATGCTCTAAAATGACATAAAACCTAACAGTGTTCATTCAAATTTTGGATCATATCTTGAAAAAAGGTACTTATTCTGAGATAGAATAGAGACTTCGTCCTTAGAGTAACTAAATGCTGTAAAAATATATTTTGGCAGCACACCAAACCTCAGTCAAATTCTCCTCCAGATTTAGAAGATATACATTATTTATACGAGAAAAGAGATGCGAGAGGCATCTGTTTTGCAGCCACTCAAACTTCCACAAACAAGGAACTGCAGTAAATGCTTTTCACTAAATTGCAGTCAGATGGAAGATGCCAGTCAGCAAAAAAACAGCCTCCTGCTAATCTCCACTCAGGGGCACTTAGCACCTCATAGAAGACTTTTCCTCAAGACAAAAAGCTAAATGATAGAACCATTTTGATGGGACTGGCAACCTGCCACTTCTGCATGGCAAATATATAAGCCATTACATCATTTTAATTAAAAACAACAATCAGTTCTCTAAAACGCTAACAACAAGACTCACCTGGCGCTGTGACGGGTCCAGATGACCACTGACTCAGTAAATTCTGTGATATCAGTACTGAAAAAGCCAGTATCAATATAAACTCATGTGTTGTGATAGTTTTTAATAATTATTTATAACTGTACTCTGGGAAAGTGTGTATCTAAGGGCTACGTGCTCTGAGCGAGGATTAGCTACAGGACATGTTCTGCTGACTAGCTTCTTAAATCACAGTGATAAGAAATGATAGTGAGGCCCTACTTCATTCCAACGGAAAAGATAACACAGTGAATTCATCTCCATCAGCACAGCAGCTTGAAAAATCTCTTTCCCCATCACAATTGAAGACTAAAACCAACACAAACCACAAACTGTTAGCAGCCTGAAGATCTCAGCAACTGTTAGATTTCTTCATTTTAGGACATTATAAAAGTTCTACACTGTCAGAAAAAGCTGAAATATGTAGGTTCATATTTGTTCAGCAAGGCTCACACAGTGAATAAACTAATTTAAAAGGGACATTCAACTTCTTTCACGTTTGAGAAGAATACTTTTAATTCATTCACTCGTTTTCAAAAACTGTTTCATCTTAATCAAGGTTCGTGGCGGATCCAGAGCTTTCCTGGAATTATTGGGCATAAGGGAGGAAGATGGGCTGGACAGGGCTCCAGTCCAGAACAGGGTATAACACACACACACAAAATAGAGAAAAAATAAATAAATGAATAAATAAAAATTATAATCCATTTACCACCATCTGTTTTTGAACTGTAGGAAGAAACTGGAGCACCTGGAGGCAACCCATACAGACACAGGGAGAACACACCACACTCCTCACAGACAGTCACACGGAGGAAACCCACGCAGACACAGGGAGAACACACCACACTCCTCACAGACAGTCACCCGGAGGAAACCCACGCAGACACAGAGAGAACACACCACACTCCTCACAGACAGTCACCCGGAGGAAACCCACGCAGACACAGGGAGAACACACCACACTCCTCACAGCCAGTCACCAGAGCAGAGGGTCAACCCCAGAACCCCTTTTAACCTTTGTGTGGCAAAAGCATCATCTGCAGCACCAGCATTATGCCCATGAATTTAAAGTTTATTTGTCAATTTACAAAACACATCTTTCGAATTTAACCCATCTGTGACAGTGAACACACACACAACCTGGGAGTAGCTGGGGGTTAAGGGCACCTCAGCCATGGATTTTCCTGACGGTCCCCAGATCAAATCGGCATCCACGGCTGTCTCTAACCATTAGGCCGCGGCTGCCTGCAAGTTCATGTGATCGCTCCCAAACTAAAACATACAGAACGTAGGTCCTCTTTTTGGTTGCAGATAATTGTTCATGATTATATTTAATGGCTTCTGATCACTATCAATATTCGCCCAGCTTTATGCCAAGTAGCTCTGGGAGAGGGAAAAGCAGAGCAGAAAGTAAACGGTAAACACCCAGGAGAAATTGATCATCGCTTTAAACTAGTCAATGTGAGATATACAGCTGTCCGCAGGAGTTAATGGGCATACTACGCTTTGATAGTGCTTTAATAACACTGCTGTTCTTCTATTACTACTGCACTTAGAGTAAATTCTTTATTTATGTTCTCAGTATAAGCATCAAACTCAAGGAGACAAACTCCCAGACGTGCACTAAACTGCACTGTCAATAGAGATTCACCCCTGGACATCAGTTTCATTTTAGGCTTCGGCTTAAATTTCTGTGAAGGGCGAAGCTGCGAAGGGCGACAGAGAAAATAGATAATAATAACCAACATGGCCAAATATATGTGGACACTAGTGTTGTCACGATACCAAAATTATGACACCTGCCTAAATATCTCGATACCGATACTGAAACGATACCATCGCAAAATCCTAAAACATCAGGAAAAGTAATGGACTCTACGAGCCGAGGGCGCTCGGCGAAATCACTGGTATCTGCTTGTTAAATGTGACACGTGATGTTTCACCACTTCTTGGTCCAATCACGCCTTTGTCCCCATGTCATAGGACGTATTTACTGTTTAAATAAAGCTGAATACCTCAATCAATTATGTGATCTCAGTTCAGGAGTTCAGAAAAAGGAATAAACTCAGCATAAAATAAGCAAACGTGTCTGTGATAGCACTTATTTGCATATTCACTGGTCATTGTGAAGTGTGTGAGCTGCTGTGCTCCATCCCATGAGCAGACGAACCGCGTTGACGGAGAAGTGTCTCCTGGAGACGAAAAAGGAGAAGCCACGGACAGAGAGCCGTCTCTCCCGCTCACGGTCAGTCCCGGTGTTCTAACGAGTCGTGCTACCGACGACTGTGTTCTATAAAGAGTAGCTAAGGTTTGTACAGAAAGTCGCTGGAGCCAGATCATGGCCTATCGCTCTAAAGAACAACAGATCCAATGCTCCCCAGCCCGATACTGAGGAACTTCCTTCCCCTCTAGACCTCTGTATGAATAAAGACCACCCAGTTGGTCATTCACATGCAGTGACAACTGATGGACTGTGACATTACATAAAATGTTTTAAATCAGACCCTGCTCTATTTTCTGCATTAATCAGGGCTCTGGTGTTAGGGTTGCAGATCAAACAAATGAGCATCAAGGTAGCTAAAAGCTGCTTGGGATCAATGGGTTCCCTGTAGGCCAATGACTCAAGCAACATACCAAAGCAGAATCTCACAAACTGACCTTGAGAACAGCTGGTTGTCCAGCTTTAGTTTGTGAACGAGGTGCTGGAATTCCGTGTGTTGTTCTCTTTTCTGTAGAACGACGTGAACGTAGTGTGTGAACTGTTTAGAAAGGGAAATGACGAATTCATCATTACCGCTGCTCAAGAAATTCGGTGTAGTGGAGTCGACTCATTGAGTGAATCGGCTCACAAATCGAGTGCAAATTCAAATCAATGATTCAAAACGTTGTTTACAAGCATCAGCTGCACATGCTCGCCTTAAACACTGGATTATGCTTCAGAACGCGTGTCTGTGACTGAAAACTGAGGAATAACGCACTAAACGAGTCAGAAAACCACACGCAAACACATCAGAAGCCTTGATAAGAAACTGAACGAATTGCACAAAGTGAAATGTGGGGGTGGATGACGTCGTCTTTAAAGCACTGAGGGAAACCCTGAACAGACACAATGAGTTCTGCTGCTCGCTCCTCACTACTGGGTTCTCACACTGAACTGAGCCGTGGCTCATTTTCATATAAAAAGGGACAGATGCCAATTGTTTACACAGAGGGACAAGGCTGCTGTATTGTTTGTCCTTGTGGGATTTTGACCAACAGGTCAGGGGACTTGAAGAAAAGAACATAGCTGAGTTCACTAAATATAAGGGGTATCCACAAACTTTTAAACATATACTTTACTGATGTGCTAATAACCACAATCTGTTAAAAATGATACGCAAATAATAACATCAACAAAACAAATCAGGATCTTGGTTTACATCGGATGCTCTGAGCAGCTGCATATGGATCTAAGGTTTCCATGTACAAGGCCAAAGGGGCATATAGCTTCCTCCAGAATGTAACGGACCTTTAAGACTTCTGTGACTCAAGAATAAAAAAAAAAAAAAAAGAGAATCAATGATATTTATAAAATGTATGATCTGCTCCCGAAGTGAGAGCTGGCTTGCGGGAACCAGTTGGAATAATCTCAACTGTATAATGAGGTAATTCCAGTCATCATTACTGGAATTTGCATTAATGAGTGACAGATTAACTCATAAAATCGTCTGAGCAAAGTCTCGTATCCGAATGTGACAAAGGAAGTGGAAGGCTAAGTGAACTCAATATTCTTAGCCCCTTAATGAGCACGGCTAAAGGAGACAGTGTCAGGAAAAGGATAATGGTTACCAGCCCTTACACGCCCAGCCATGTATTACCTTAAATTCAGGATGGTTTAAAGCCATAGCCACCAATTAAATCTAAAACATAATTATGACTAACTGTTGTAACTCCGCCCCAGTTTAGCATTCATGCTAGGACTGGTTTGATAGTGATACAGTGATGGTGAAAATTTGGAGGCATTTTAAAAGAATGACACAAGACTAGCTACTTTTCCACATCTCTCTAGTCAACGGCCAAACAAACACAAAAGACTCACTGCAAGACAAGAATTCGCCCTGGCTTTTTAAATGACTCACACTCGGACAGCAATGCTACCCCCTCCACCACAGTTAGAGAGGAACGCCCGCAGCACAAATGTTCACTTCCTCACAGTTTGGGGTTCTTAGATCAGTGGTTCTCATACGCAGTTTAACCCCAAGTACCACCCACTATCAAACCAAAACCTCCCAGTACCACCTATAAGTCCTATCACAGAAACACACACATATGCTGTAGGTTTCACATGCATTTACTGCTTACAGTCTTGGGGAAATGCAGTGAATAGACCAGGGACTAGATGTGGCTCAGCATCCATTGTGTTACGGTACTTGGTCTTTGTCATCTCTTTGGCAAGTTCCTTACCAGTTGTGCATGGTTTACCTGCTTTGTAATCCACACGGCAAGACGTTTCTTGGGATGTGGAGACTGGGGTGGCAATATTACTTCAGATCTTTGAGTTGACATTGCCCACATGGTATTTTTTAAATTGGAAAACACAAACGAATTTTCTTTAAACTCGATTATGACAACTCTCAGAATGCTTTGAGTTCCACAGTTTGAGAACCACTGGTTTAGACTCATAGGAGTTCTGTTAGTCCACTATAACACTGTACCTGCTCCTCGAGCTCCCGATGGGCGATTTAACCCTGCGCTGTTTACTTCGTGACCTCCTGGTGAGCGATGAAACCCTACTCATTAACCCATCATTCCTCACTACGGTTAGGATCTGCACCAGAGGGGAGCCATTTCTCACAAACTCACTCAAGTTTAGGGACTTATTCACAAGGGGTTGCTACTCTGCTTTGCATCAATGACATCACATCACACAGAGTTTAAAAACTAATCATTAGCAAAACTATACATTACATATTTAACAGCAGCACTGATACTACAATCAATATTATGCTACGGTATTAGTGACAAAATACCACAGGTCAAACTGTGAAAAGTTACCCATTAACCAAACACACGGTCAGGTTTCAGCGTTTCAGAGAGCGTCAGTGATCTGTACTCATGATAAAGAAAGGTCTGTTATGAAACCTGGCTTAGTTATGAATCCAGTGCCAACAAATCCACAGCATATAAACACAGCTCTCTAACTAGGAATGTGTGAGAATGGTAATAATTAAGTGTAAGGAGTATTTCCATGACATTGCTTCTAGACTTTCAAGCTCGAAAAACCCACAACAACAGGAACGCGAGAGGAAATGCCCTTTACCAGTACAATGTGGCAGCCACCGCAACTGGACTAAACCCTATGCCTGCTTTCTGGGGACTTAAGCCTCTACTAAAGCCAAGTCACTGGTACCATCAATAACGGGGAAAGAAAGAAAGCTCTAGCAACACAGACTGTCAACATGGCTGTAAAACACATCTTATAGAGGCCAGGATTACTTCAGTTCGACAAAAGACAACGGGAAATAGGGAATGTGCTGTTTACGGATGTATACAGTGGCAATACCAGTGGTTGCAGTATGATATTGAATTGTTAACATGCACATAAGCTTATATTATGAAGTGTTATGCTATTTCAAGTGCAATTCCTTTTCCAAAAGTGGTGTAATACTACAATACAACCAGCTGTGAACAGCTGTGTACAGTGCTTCAGCCAACTCTCCATGAAGACAAGCTCAAGGCTAGAGAATTAACCCGTATGTTCTGTTCAGGGCAAAAAGACAAGCTTTTAGTGTCTGTAAAGGCTATAAACAGAACACAACTGATTAATAAGAGACTTGTATACTAAACAACGGGAATGGGGAACAAAATCTGATATAAACCAAGACACAGATCTAGAAATGTAAGGTATTGAGGAAACCAAGACAACTAATGAGGACTCATAATGGGAACCGAGACCTGTAAGAGGAACCCATCCAGGAATAAATCCATGGCTGTCCGGTGCTAGTCTTCTTTTGAAAATATTGGGACCGTAGGTGAGGAACACCCGACCAGCCAAGGGTCCAGGTGCGCTAGTGCCATTTGGAGGAACTGGAGATGCCGCAGCACATGGATATCATTACAGGCCTGTATTTTGTGGCCTACTGTGTTTGGAAAAGTATGTGTGTGTGTGTGTGCGCACAAAAGAAATGTGTTTTTTAGCAGACACCATACAGAGTTAGAACTATGCTGACTGTAGAGGGGGATGAGATCCATAGTAAGGCCCAATAATCCAAAGTAAATAAACTGAGAGTGTGGCTCACAAAAACACAAATACAAGCACAAACTACAGCTTACAACACAGCAGCAGTTCCAGACAAAAATAAAGGCTCGGGACTAAGTCACATACTAACAGTCCCCCCCCACAAAATAAAGGTTTAACACAATGTTTTACTAATAAAAATAAATAAATAAATAAACAACAAGCTCAAAACAGTGTAACACAGTAACATTTCCCCACATTAAACAACCACAACGTACAGCCTCATTTACCTGTACATACAATGATATAGAGACTTACTTCGTCTTCAGAGAGTCCATAAATTGGCTCATAATTCGTAGCCATAAAGGCGAGAGAGGAGTTGGAGTGTGTTTGGCAGAAAGCAGCCAGAACAATAGTGCCCCCCTCCAGCTCCTTTACACTTGAAACTGGACGATATGCTTCAGTTTAACCAGTTCTCCCGCCTTGCCTGCGCTCTTCTCCTCGTTTAAAACCTCGGGGAAATAAAAACAACAACCGCCTCCTGCTCTTCTGCTCATTTAAAGGCGAAACTCTGGGCAGAGCCGTCCTGGGTGATGTGATTTTCCTTCTGTTCCACGCAGAAGACACTTCCTCCCCGGGACACGCCCTTCTCAAGTGATTGACAGCGACTCCAGCCAATCGGATGGCGAGCTGTCTTGTCCTAATGACCAATCGTTTTTGTGGAAGGATGGGAAAGTTGGAATGTAGTTTATTTTTTTAAAGATCGTGAAAGATTGTGTATGCGCGAGCGCGCGCGTGTATATATATATATATATATATGTGTGCGTGTGCGTGTGCGTGTGCCTGTGTGTAGTTCCATAAGCGTAAGAGACAGAAAGAGAAAAGTCCGGTGTAGTACAGGCCATTGAAATTCATTTTATAGCGCTCTAGCGCCCTCTAACAGTCGCTGTGTGTTAATACATAATTGACCTAGTTGGTTAATACAGCTTTTAAACATGGGGCCCCCTGGGGAGTGCCCTAGAAGAGCCTTTGGCCTTGACTGACTGAGTTACTTTGTTTACGAAGAGTACGTCTGTTTTCACTTGTGACGGACGGAAATACCGTGACATAGAAAATGATGAATCGGTTACAGAGAATGAATGAATGAATCAACATCATATTCATGTTTAAAATAAACCCATTTCTATGCTTCCTCCCTTGAGTTTCATAACCAACCCCCCCCCCCCACACACACACACACACACACACACACAAGCACACACACACACACACAAGCACACACACACACACACAAGCACACACACACACACACACCTGTGAAACTAAAATATCTGACTCAGCTCCAAAAGATTCATTCTAATCATTAAATCAACTTTTGATGGCATTTAAACACAGGAAGGTTTAGAACATGCTTCTGACATCAAACCAAACTCGATATCAACTGTGAGTGTTAAAATGACCACACTTAAATATTCTGATATTAACCTCCAACTTCTGGCAGTTACTTAAATTTGTTTATTATGCTCCACATCGCTGTCTAAAGAAGAAAATGTAGTAATAATAAAACAATAGTACATTTACAATAGAAGGAAAGACCTTCTTAACTTTTAATGGAAGTCAATGTAAATATATTGCTCCGGTTTCCTCCCACAGTCCAAAAACACACGTTGGAAGGTGGATTGGTGACTCAAAAGTGTCCGTAGGTGTGAGTGTGTGAGTGTGTGTGTTGCCCTGTGAAGGACTGGCGCCCCCTCCAGGGTGTATCCCCGCCTTGCGTCCAATGATTCCAGGTAGGTTCTGGACCCCCCGCGACCCTAAATTGGATAAGCGGTTACAGATAATGGATGGATGGATGGAAATAAAGCATTTTATTGGTCCATTCATCATGTAATTTTCACCCAATGTGAAGGATAGCTGGGTAGTAAACTAAAAAATCAACAAAATAGTAAGTCCTTTTTGTTCTTTGGACCGCAACAATTATATGCATTCATTCATTCATTATCTGTAAGCCCTTATCCAGTTCAGGGTCGCGGTGGGTCCAAAGCCTACCTGGAATCATTGGGCGCAAGGCGGGAATACACCCTGGAGGGGGCACCAGTCCTTCATAGGGAAACACACACACACACACATTCACTCACACACTCACACCTGTGAGTGTCTGTGAGGAGTGTGGTGTGTTCTCCCTGTGTCTGTGTGGGTTTCCTCCGGGTGACTGTCTGTGAGGAGTGTGGTGTGTTCTCCCTGTGTCTGCGTGGGTTTCCTCCGGGTGACTGTCTGTGAGGAGTGTGGTGTGTTCTCCCTGTGTCTGCGTGGGTTTTCTCCGGGTGACTGTCTGTGAGGAGTGTGGTGTGTTCTCCCTGTGTCTGCGTGGGTTTCCTCCGGGTGACTGTCTGTGAGGAGTGTGGTGTGTTCTCCCTGTGTCTGCGTGGGTTTCCTCCGGGTGACTGTCTGTGAGGAGTGTGGTGTGTTCTCCCTGTGTCTGCGTGGGTTTTCTCCGGGTGACTGTCTGTGAGGAGTGTGGTGTGTTCTCCCTGTGTCTGCGTGGGTTTGCTCCGGGTGACTGTCTGTGAGGAGTGTGGTGTGTTCTCCCTGTGTCTGCGTGGGTTTCCTCCGGGTGACTGTCTGTGAGGAGTGTGGTGTGTTCTCCCTGTGTCTGCGTGGGTTTCCTCCGGGTGACTGTCTGTGAGGAGTGTGGTGTGTTCTCCCTGTGTCTGCGTGGGTTTTCTCCGGGTGACTGTCTGTGAGGAGTGTGGTGTGTTCTCCCTGTGTCTGCGTGGGTTTCCTCCGGGTGACTGTCTGTGAGGAGTGTGGTGTGTTCTCCCTGTGTCTGCGTGGGTTTCCTCCGGGTGACTGTCTGTGAGGAGTGTGGTGTGTTCTCCCTGTGTCTGCGTGGGTTTCCTCCGGGTGACTGTCTGTGAGGAGTGTGGTGTGTTATCCCTGTGTCTGGTGGGTTTCCTCCGGGTGACTGTCTGTGAGGAGTGTGGTGTGTTCTCCCTGTGTCTGCGTGGGTTTCCTCCGGGTGACTGTCTGTGAGGAGTGTGGTGTGTTCTCCCTGTGTTCGTGTGGGTTTCCTTTGGGTGACTGTCTGTGAGGAGTGTGGTGTGTTCTCCCTGTGTCCGTGTGGGTTTCCTCCAGGTGACCCAGTTTCCCCCCACGGTCCAAAAACACATGTTGGTAGGAGGTTTGGCGACTCAAAATTGCCCATAGGTTTGAATGTGTGAGTGTGTGTCGCCCTGTGAAGGACTAGAGCCCCCTCCAGGGTGTGTTCCCATTGATTCTGGGTAGGATCCAAACCCTGAACCGGATAAGCAGTTACAGACAATGAATGAATGAATGATTCATTGATTGACTGGTACCTCCAATGCACCCTGCAGTTGAAAGGCCTTCCCTGAGTGTTAAAGGGATTGTTTTGTTATGTTTATAACATAAGAAACCCTGGCTGTCTGCATCTGCACGCTTCGTAATACTAGTTTCAAACTGGAAATGCTCAGCCTTGGCTCTGACTGCTTATTTCACTCAAGATGTGTCTCCTAGCGTATAAACAACACCACATGGACATGTTAACGAGGTAGAAAACCTCACTGGAGGGGCCCTTTAAAGCCAGCTGCAGTGCTATTGACTGGAGATTTACATGAAAAAATGAATTAATTCAGGGTAGTGTTAATTAACAGCTCTTGTACTCAGAAAGTATCTGGTGGATGCAGTTTAACTTTGAGAAATGTAATATTGGCTGAATAAGTCTGGTGTTATTTTAGGCTACTACAATATTAAACATGGGGACATTTCCAGCTGAACACCTGCTCATCCAACATTTCCTCTGAAAAGGAATATTAAAAGGCAGTTTTCCCCTTTAAAAACACTGTTCCCCTCATTATTCACTCTAGACACGCCTTCATCGTTGGTAAAGTCAGAGGTAGTAGCTGATCTCTTGCTGCACAGTGTGTGTGTTGGTCGTCCTCTAGTCCTTCATCAGGGGACACAGGACGCTGTCGGCTGGTTATTTGTGGTTGGTGCACTTTCTCAGTCCAGCAGTGAGGCTGAAGGCTTTAAAACTCCAGCAGCACTGCTGTGTCTGATCCACTCGTATCAGCCCAACACACACTAACAGACCACCACCACGACAGTGTCACTGCAGCGCTGAGAATGATCCATATACCTGCTCTGTGGGGGTCCTGACCACTGAAGAAAGGAGGCCAACACAACATGTATGTTCTGTGATTGCCCATATGGTGTGTCGGTATGGTATGGTAGAAAGACTTCCAATTGTTTTTTGATTCAACATGTGACCGCTAGAGGCCGCCGCACCCCCATTTTACATAGTGCTTATGTAGGTCAGGTTCAGGAAAGGGAGTAATATTTCATATAAATGTCTGAAAAACAACTCCATCTGCAGTTACTGTGAATATAGACTGGGCTTTTGTTCAGACAGAAGGAAATACATGGTTTAGCCTCGCAGTTGCTAATTTAATCTGTTGTGATGAAAAGCCAATGTGTATTTCTGATGTGAGGTAAAATGTGTTAAATATATATCTGATAAAAGGTAGGTTTGTGGTTAAAAACACCACTGTCAGAGTTTTGCTTAAAATCAGC
>NC_089814.1:6849931-6939931 GCF_029633855.1 Hoplias malabaricus
CTGTGCTGGAATAATGCAGGCATGAACATGATGAAATATTCTTGTGTACTCCGGCCAGCGGGTTCTTTCGTAAAACTATAGGGGAACCGAAAGAGGGCGTGTACACAGAAAATGTAAAAAAAAGTGTGTTTTGACTGTAAATTTGTTCAATGTGAGTGTGTATTTCTCATTAAAAGTGTGCGTTCCCGTGTGTTCATTGCTGGTTTGCAGTAATAAGCAGAATGCTGTTTATATACTCGCAAGTAAAAAAAATTAAAAACTGCAGGGAAAATTAATAGTTCCTGCACTATAGGGATGTTAGCATGCATCAGTTTTCACATCTGTAAACTGAGGAATCAAAATTCAAACCCAAATAGAGCCTCTGTCATTACTACTCAGCATTGGGCTTGGCACTGCAGAAACTGCACTGTGTAACTTTAGGAGTTATACTCACGCCCCCTTGATTTCTGGACAGTGCTGTGAAAACGAATTGCACTCTTCAACTGTAGAAGTTTCGACTGACCCAAATTTTTGTTGCTTATTTTGTAACTTTTTACATTAATTTCTGGAACCCAGTGGATAGAGAGGGAGGCAGATGGGTCCAGGGCCTACCTGGAATCATTGCCGCAAGGTGGTAACACACACTGGAGGGGGCACTAGTCCTTCACAGGGCGACACACACTCACACATTCAGAATTTTTTATTGTTATTATTTATTTTAAAATATTTAAAATGCAGCATAGTCCAGTGCTGCCTGAATGTTCTGCTCTTTTAATAAACTCATTGTTAAATGTTGATATTATGGTCAAATTAAAAAGGTTTTTATTAAGCATAAAATTGCTAATATGATTTTTGTTCATATGTTTTTTTTAGTTTGGACACAATATCAACAAAAGTTCAGGGTGAATGGGGTCTCATTGTGATGTGTCTGTCTTTGTGGTCTGAATATGAAGAACAGATACAGCAGAGTTCTGTTTATGAGTGTGAATCAGTGATAGCTTCATAACCGAATACAGTCCTCCTGCTGAGCTTTAAGTAGTGAGTGCTTCATAGAAGATAGTTTTGTGTATGTATGAGACCTCTTTTTATACATGTAGTAAAAGGTGTGTGTGTGTGTGTGTGAGTCTGTGTGCATGTATGAGTGTGAAAGTTCCATTCATTTTCAGGACAAAAATGTCCTGATTGTAGTAACCCAGTAGTTTATGTTTAAATTTAGATTTGGGCTTAAATGCTAATGGGGGGCACTTTTATAACCTTCAGCCACAAGATTAAACCCAAGTTTAATTGACTAGTGAAATTAATAACTGATTATCTCATTACAGTGGCATTTGTCAAGCAGTGGGATATTGTAGCCAGCGAAACACCAGTCAGTCCCTCACACATCGGTACCTTGGGTTTCAGTCTATATTTTTTTAAAAAGAAATTTCAGCAGAAAAAAATTTAGAGAATTGTGTCATGTTTCCATCCATTACACTTTCATTAATGTACTTCAGATGACATAGCCTCTTGTGATCTGGAGCTAAATCAGTGACTTAAGTGTTTAAATCTATATTTTACATATTTTTATTAGATTTGTATCTGAATTTTGAATAATTGATATATATTATATGAATATTTTATATTTGCATGGCATAATAAACTTGAAATTGTGAGGCGGTGAAATATTCAGATTTTTAAAATTCTGGTTAAAAAGCTGGACAATTAATCGAAATCAGACATTCAGAACTTCTATATTGATCATTTTTATTCTGTTACGCCCCCACTCTGTGTTCATCTACTGTCTTTTTAAAACCGCGCTACCAAACTGTAGTCACGTGACTCTGCCCCTGTCTGCCACATGGAAACAACATAAACGCAGAAGCCGACCAAGTGACTCGAGCTCGTACCAAAGGAAAACACAGCGTCTGTGGTTTGGACGTGCTGTGTGTTGACTATAATTAAGACGACACTGAACAAAAAGAAAATGTAAACACTGAGAAAAAACAGTTTCAGCGACTGAAGCACAATCTCACACCAAATATAAACAGTGCTCAGAAAGTGAGAGGAACAAGCTCCCAGCGTCATTAGAAAAAATATCCCAGCTTTAACACTGGAGCGTATTTACAGCACAGGCCTCGTCACTGAACTGTGAGGGTCACAAATACAACAACAAAATAATCGTTCATTAATCGTAATCATGGTAAAATGTACAATTACTCGTGATATTGATTTGTGCTCATATCGCCCAGCACAAAGCAGTTTCACAATCTCGTTCCAGTTCTTGCCCTGAGTACAAAAGCCTCCCTTGAAATAAGCACTTTAATGATGTTATGCGCTATAGGGCACAAATGATCAAAGGGTCTGAGAGTAGAACTGGGACACACTCGTCCCTTTGTGTACATCACTACGAATTTAATACGGGTCTTACTGTTTAGCCGAGCTCCACTCAACGATAGTGTTTCACTGGACGATCAGACGGAGAAGTTTTGAAAGCTGCTGAGATTTGATCATAATCTCTAGTTCATATGTGGAGGTGTTTCTGTGACACACACACCGCAGCTCTTTGTTTAACTTTATACAACTCTACAGATCTTCAAACTGTTAAAGCCACGACACCAGAGAGTGAGTGGTTTGATCAATATTTTAATGAGACTGCGGATCTCCATTTCATACATTCATTCATTATCTGTAACCGCTTATCCAATTCAGGGTCGCGGTGGGTCCAGAGCCTACCTGGAATCATTGGGCGCAAGGCGGGAACACACCCTGGAGGGGGCGCCAGTCCTTCACAGGGCAACACAGACACACACATTCACTCACACCTATGGACACTTTTGAGTCGCCAATCCACCTACCAACGTGTGTTTTTGGACTGTGGGCGGAAACCAGAGTACCTGGAGGAAACCCACGCGGACACAGAGAGAACACACCACACTCCTCACAGACAGTCACCTGGAGGAAACCCACGCGGACACAGGGAGAACACACCACACTCCTCACAGACAGTCACCCGGAGGAAACCCACGCAGACACAGGGAGAACACACCACACCCCTCACAGACAGTCACCCGGAGCGGGACTCGAACCCACTCCAGGTCCCTGGAGCTGTGTGACTGCGACACTACCTGCTGCGCCACCGTGCCATGCAGCACTCTTTAATCAATCAGAGCTTAATATGGATTTAAACATTTCTACATACATGCTGTTCCTTTATAAAATATTTAATACTTCTGGTTAATTACGTGATGAGGTTAAACATCACCGTAAATGTAATCTTTTCAGCTCCTGCCATTAACACAAGGTTTCACATTTAACTGTGTCTTCAGTTTTGTAGTTTTTTATGAACAGACAGGCTTTCCTTGATCATACACCGTCCTGAACGACATGATGTTTATATTACATCACTCCAGCAAATTCCCCGAACTTCAGCATGTTTAAAAAATGAAAAAGAAAAGGACACTGTAGAGAAATGACATGTTTTTTTTAACACAAGACAACATTCAGATCATGAAAACATTTTAATTCAATGGTGATATTTACTAATTTTTTATATTTATTAACCATAATTTATACAGTAGGAACAGGGCATCACTGGGACCCCGTAATTTATGTAGAAATAATTACATTTCTGTTTAAACATCAGACTTTAAAGGCTTTGTGATGGAGGTCCAGTCGCCTTGAATAAACCCACACTGGTGTATTGGCCTGTTTTGCTGTAAAGGTAAACAGAGATGATGCTGTGTTTCTAAATTAGTCAGAAGCAGAGGTGAGTAGAGTAGCCAAAAATTGTACTCAAGTAAGTGTATTGTTACTTTTTAAAGTAAAAAGTAGTCATCCAATTAAGTAAAAGTAAAAAAGTAAAAAGTGAAAAAACTACTCATAATACACCTGAATGCAAAAATATATAACACAGCATTGAACAAATTCAGAGCCGGAGATGATCTCTTAAACCATTAAAACAATTATAAATTAAATCTTTACAAAATAACATAACTTCAATTCAGCCACAATAACTTAACAACAAAACAATGGGCTCAATATGTAGAGGTTACAAAGAATAAGAGCCAGAAAAGTTCAGTCTAGTTAAACACTGCAGTCCATCTCTCTGTGGAAGATTATATTTCCTGAGAAGCCTGCTGGGTGACATCTATTTTAACGATTTTAATTTTTAAGACTCGAATTTATGGGGTCGAAATTCAACCTGAAATTCAAGGGCGGCACGGTGGCGTAGTGTCGCAGTCACACAGCTCCAGGGGCCTGGAGGTTGTGGGTTCGATTCCCACTCCGGGTGACTGTCTGTGAGGAGTGTGGTGTGTTCTCCCTGTGTCTCCGTGTGGGTTTCCTCCGGGTGACTGTCTGTGAGGAGTGTGGTGTGTTCTCCCTGTGTCTCCGTGTGGGTTTCCTCCGGGTGACTGTCTGTGAGGAGTGTGGTGTGTTCTCCCTGTGTCCGCGTGGGTTTCCTCCGGGGGACTGTCTGTGAGGAGTGTGGTGTGTTCTCTCTGTGTCTGCGTGGGTTTCCTCCGGGTGACTGTCTGTGAGGAGTGTGGTGTGTTCTCTCTGTATCTGCGTGGGTTTCCTCCGGGTGACTGTCTGTGAGGAGTGTGGTGTGTTCTCTCTGTATCTGCGTGGGTTTCCTCCGGGTGACTGTCTGTGAGGAGTGTGGTGTGTTCTCTCTGTATCTGCGTGGGTTTCCTCCGGGTGACTGTCTGTGAAGAGTGTGGTGTGTTCTCTCTGTGTCTGCGTGGGTTTCCTCCGGGTGACTGTCTGTGAGGAGTGTGGTGTGTTCTCTCTGTATCTGCGTGGGTTTCCTCCAGGTGACTGTCTGTGAGGAGTGTGGTGTGTTCTCTCTGTATCTGCGTGGGTTTCCTCCGGGTGCCCTGGTTTCCTTTCACGGTCCAAAAACACACATTGGTAGGTAGATTGGTGACTCAAACGTGTTGGTAGGTGTGAGGGTGTGAGTGAATGTGTGACTGTGTGTGTTGCCCTGTGAAGGATTGGCGCCCCCTCCAGGGTGTATTCCCGCCTTGCGCCCAATGATTCCAGGTAGGACCCACCGCGACCCTGAACTGGATAAGCGCTTACAGATAATAAATGAATGAATCTGAAATTCAATATGTTTACATGCACTTGTGAAATCAGATAATAGGAAAAGTTTACGTGAGTATTACATGGCAATAATCTGATTTCTGCCCTGCATCAGCCAATAATATCACAAAAAGACCTGAGAGAAAAAATCCACTGTGGCTTTTTGTAAACATGGGCCCACTTTACCTGCAAATATGGATCATATTTTCTTATGATTTTTAATATTACAGCGTGCTGCCCTTCTCTCTGTTCCTCTACTCTGTGGGTGAGACAAAGACAAGCTTTTTGAGACCTGAGCTGTTGGACATTTCTTTGTGGTGAGGATTAGTTGGAGTGAGAGGTACTTAATGAATTTTCAGATACAGAATGGTAATAGAGCTTCAAAATATGTGTCACAGACAGAGAAATCGGATCGAAAACGCTGAGCCAGTTAACATAGTGATTTCTTAATCTGATTTCTAGACCTTGCATAACCTGATTAAGAATGGATTGTTAAGTGCATGTAAACACACTCAACGTTATACCCTCCACCTGTCAGTAGCTCTAATCTAGTGATTGATCAGTGAATATATGTACGTCTGTGGTTTGTTCGGATTGGGGGGGTGGGGGTTGTGTGGTTAAAGTTTGGGTTGGGTCAGTGGTGTGTGGTTAAAGCCTGTCATGTGTTTAAAAACAAAAACAGCAAGAACAGGGGTGTAGCCTTCATTGCTCGGAACTGAAAATATTTATTGTGTGTGTATGTAAATACGAAGCAACAGCATTATCTGCAGACTTTTAAGGGTTTTTAAGGGTATTATATAAATGATAAAACTACTTATTAACGTCTGTCTGTCTTACGTCTTCTTAACTTTACCGCCGTAAACTAGTTTCACTGATCTGTGAGAACATTGCGTTCTGTAAGACAGCTTTTCTTAAACTGCAACAGAATTTGTGTCGCAGATACTGGGTTAGTGTTGAGGTTGGTATCTTTACCAGCTGTGTGTGTGTGTGTTTGAGCTGATAAGTGTGGGTCAGCTTGCAGCTCGATGTGCAGGCGTACTGATAACCCCAAAAAAACATGTTGCCAGAGTGTGTTTGTGTATGTTTATCAGTGGATGGTTTGTGATGTTTTAGGTCTCAAAAATGACACCTAATAATAATATTATACTATAACACTCAACAGTAGTACCCTGATATCAGCATTAATAAATATTTGTATTTGACTCATAAAGGTTTATTTGCTCTATAAGTAGCTGGTTTTAGTTTAAGCACCCACTTATGATGAGCATTCGAAAGTAGCCTATGAAACATTGTTGTACACCACAGGAAGAAATGCACAGCTAACAACACCTCTTTAACAAGTTGATTGGACTCTTTCTGTTCTTGTGTTCAGCAATATGTTTTAATATATTTGGTAATGTTGTTCTGACAGAAATATTCATTCATTTTCTGATAGCGCTTCTTCCAGATCTGGGTCACACTGGGTCCAGGGCCCGCTTAGAATCATTGGGTGCAAGGCAGGAACACACCACTCCACCACAGTCTGACTCACACAGTTACTCTCACCTGTAGGGACTGTTGCACAGCCAGTCCACCTGCTGACGTGTTTAAGGACGGTGGGAGGGAACCGGAGCACCCAGAGGAAACCCACACAGACACAGGGAAAACACGCCACACTCCTCTCAGACAGTGACCAAAAGCAAGGATTGATCCCGGGACCGTGGAGCTGTGAGGCATTGACACTATCTACAGCACCACTATGCTGCCACTGAAAAAAAGTTTACATTTTTTTTAAATACATGGATATCTTGATTCATCGGCGCACATAAAGATCCTCTTCAGGTGCTCTAAAGGCTAATTTATACTCACTTTATGTACATAAATAAATACGTCCATTTCAAATATTGTTACTGTCAAGGTTACTGGTGGAGGAGGTGGTGATAATGTAACGTCATTACAAAAAAATACCATATAGGCCACAATGTAAACAGTGCTGGTCTGTGAGGCCATTACATATTTTGCCACATGTGGATGTAGAAGTCTTTGCACTTATTCGAATTCATATGGCACTGATTGTATTTCACTTGAACTATGGGCAACACTGCCCCCTGGTTTCCAACGGCACCGCTCAACTCTCTCAGTATCCCATAATGTGCACAAATACAGAGGAAATTAACACAAATTATGAACAGCCTTGAGCATAATTGAGTCTTAAGCCTGGCCCAAACAACAGGGTAATCGGGCCGATTTTGACTGATGGGTGGAAGTGTGCGAGTAAGTGTGTGAGTGTGTCGCCCTGTGAAGGACTGAGGCCCCCTGCAGGGTGTCACTCCGCCTTGCACCCAGTGATTCCGGGTAGGCTCCGGACCCACTGCGACTGGATAAGCGCTTACAGACAATGAATGAATGAATACTTTTAGTGATTCTTGTTTATTATATTTTTATAATGGTCTAAAATAGTTTCCAGTAACAAATATTGGAGCTGAGACTGTTTATAAACCTCTGCATTAGGAAAGAAAACCCCCACTTCCCACACAAAGCAGAAGAATGTGCTCTGTTCAGGAGAATCTCTTAAGGTTATGCCCTGCTTTTTTATTTTATTTTATATTATTTTGGGTCTAGTCAATAGTACACCATCAATGTCCTGAACGAATGGGGTTAATTGACCTCATTTATTTTTAATGCAAACAGTGCAGGAGTTTGCATATTGACGTTTGTTTTAGTTGTGTGTGTGAAAGACCAATTTCATGACTTTGATTACGTGCCACATTTAAACATCAAAGATGTTTAATTTGACTTAGAGTCAGACGTTATTTTCATCATCAAATATATCGCTTAGATATCACTTAGCAAATGAGTGGCCCAGCGGGTGATTATAAATTTTCCTGTACTTTACTGTTAGCATTTCTTATTAAAATGTTGTATGCATCTCCCATTCTTTATTTTCTATAAAAAATAATTAATAATACAATAAAAACCCCATAGATCTCTGTTTCCATTTAGTGTTGATGTAGCTGCTGGGTGGTGGTGGTATTCTCTTGAAAGGTTTTATGTTGAATTGGGGAATCTTTAGGGAGAGCCCCAATGTACTTACTAGTTTGCCACATATAATACTAATGCTGCACTACTGAGTCAAAGCGTATTCCTTATATGGTTGTAGTACATTGAAATCTGTGATTTGTCAGTTATTCGACACCTACACACTTAGCAAAATGGGTGCTATGTTGTATAAATCCTCCTTTTATCTTTGAGCTTTACAGAACCATACTGTTTTTAGAACAAACCCCTAATTTCTCTTAATGGCTCTGTTACAGGACAAGTTCAAGACCTTTACTGTTAATAAACCGCAATGAAGTAAATATGGATTCTAGATCATTTTGGACTATTTCTCATTGTCCCTTTAGTAAAACAGAGCAGAATGTGAAGAACAATGTTTATACAGTGCAACCTCCACCTACGATCTTGATCCGTTCCGTGACCCGGTTCGTAAGTGGAAAAGTTAGTTTCTCGAGTCAATTTCCCCATTTAAAATAATGGAAAAGCAATTAATGCGTTCCAGTCCCAGTTCCAGTACATGTAGCGTTACTAAAGATGAAAGAGAAATACAGTGGAAACACTAATAAAAAAGAAATAAAGTTGTAAGTGGTTACACAGCGCTACCTTGAAGACGTGACGACTGGCTGGAGGACTAACACAGGCACTGGCTGTATGACGGGAGGTGGGGGGTGGGTGGAATAACGGAGAGTAGGTGGTGAATGTGGGGAGACGAAGCGTAGATACGGCTTAACGTAGCACAAATTTCAATGTCTGCTATTTACACTAATGCTAAATTGCTAAAACTACAATGTGCTAATCTTAAAAGCTCACTCAAGTCTGGGCGCTGGGAGACTTGCCTATTGGTGTCAGTGGCCATTTCCAGCCGCCGGCTCGGCAGAGGCTCGGGTTCATTTCTAGAATCGTGGTTCATTGGTGGAGGTAAAAAATATTCAGATGCCCGGTCCGTATCTTGGAAAGTTCGTTAGTATAGGCATTCGTTAGTAGAGGTTCCACTGTATATATAGAGAGAATAGGGCTATATCTAAAAGGGATTTTTCTGAGCAACATTTTATTGGTTTTATTTTATATTACCTGTTTAATAATTAAGAACTGGCTTTAGTGTCAACCTCTGAATGTAAGAAGCCAGACTGTAAAACTTGTTGACACACTGTTCTTGATAATATAGGACAAATTTTGAGGTAGTTACAATTTGAAATTGCACTCTTTTAAATTGCAATTTCTTGTTAACAATGCAATAAAAAGACAATTTGATTTAGAATACAGAGCTGGAGATTAAAGCAACTTTGCCTGGACTGCATTGTGCCCTCTCAGCATGAGCGTGACCTCATTTTTAGCCAATTATGTTCCTTTCCTTTAGCGATGTTTTCCTCATCATATGACACTGCAGTTTACAACCTCTGACTGACTTTTTGAGAATTGAAAATGCTGAACAGTCAAGTAATCACTATTTTAAAATATTTCCCTGAGACATTTCTTAGTTACAGCGCTAAACCGACAGGAAGTTCAAACACATTTGGAATTTTCTTTAATATTTTTGGTTGTCCTTTGATTTTTTTTGGGGGGGGGGGATTTTTTTTTGGTAACTTTGCTGATTTAACTGCAGTGTTGGCTTTTAAGAGTCTTAATTGTTTGCCTGAATTCTGGCCTTTTGAAATTGGGGTTTATATTTCGAACTTTGGCGGTGCTGTATAGGAAAGATTTGTAATTTTATCACCAGCCATTGAAGGAGAAGAATTTCAATAACACTTTGTAAACATTAAAACAATAAAAACAGCTAAAGGAGTTGTGATTAGCTTGATTTGATTTAAAACATTTTTTACATAATGCCAGCCTGTGCAAATACGCAGTTGCAGATTATAACTGAAAATGATTTATTATGTATAGGGTTGATTATTGACATTGGAGTTGTATCCGTGTGAAGGTCCTTTTTTTCTGTGACTCTGATTCACAGAAACATGGTTCCAAATTGCTAAACGTTGTACATATTTTCTACTGATGTCAGCAGAAATAGGAATACAGATTTCCCCCGTTGCAATAATGAGGTGATGAAATAATTAAAGGGAAAACTAAACTGAGCCTTGGAATTTGGACAGAGAAGCTGTATGAGGTACTTTGGTTGTCTACAGTAATTGATGATTTAAAGTTTTGGACAGGGTGTCCTGCCACATTCACATCCTAAATATGAAAAACACTTTGGATTCATTTGGTAATTTACATGCGTGGGTGACGTCTGAGGCATTAAAAAGTGTTGATGTGACAAAAAACTCCCACAAATATGAACTTTCTGGAATGTACCATAATTTACATGAATGTCATTGTGGTTTGACAAGTTATTGGTTGTGGAGTCCTGATGTTCTTTTTCTCAGCCAAAACTATTCATTCTAGCTGCTGGGCTGTCCTCGTTTAGCCCTAACGTCTCAGTGAGGGACGGTTCAGATTTTGTCATTGTACCCATTTCGTTCATTTAAATGGGTCCCCAGAGAAGCATGTAGTAATGAGTTCAGCCTGTGCATGTCCATCATGGTCACAAAATGAATTAGCACCTGGAATTGGAGATTTCTGTGTGTTACCATACTGCCTTTAGTGTTAGATGCTCTTTATTATTTTCAAAACAGTGTAGTCCCTCAACAAAAGCAACAATACAAAGCATGTAAAATATGTGTTAAATCATATCATGTTAAATATATATCATGGTGAGTTTTTGCTTACAAAATCATTGTTAGCTCATGTTTTGTTACATGTTGAATAGATGAGAAACTAAATCTGTTTTCTGAATCATATTTTTGTGGTTCGTACAATATACATGCGGAGAGTATGCTTCTAATCTTTGGTGATGCTTATGTAACCAGCATCCTCAACAATCCCACTGAGGCGGAGAAGGCTAATGACAAGCAAAAACTGACCTGTTTGTCTTTTAGTTTGATCAATGAACTTGCATCCAGTGGAAAGTGAAGAACAATGTGTTCTATATCACAGGGTAAAAGCTAGATCATGGTTTTTAGTGAGTCGACAAAGTGGGGCCTGGAAGTGGGACCCCACACTGCAAATGTAGAGTTTCACTTATTTCACCCTGTACTGCTGTGTCTGCTTCAGTGGCATAGCAGGCTTAGTTTTTTGGATGGTAATATTTCACATATGTTTCACATATAATGCAAGTTTAATTTATTACTGAACACTTGTTCCCATTAAAAATGAAAGTAGATTAAAGGCTAAGCACCAGCGATATGAAAGTGTCAAACAAATAAATACAGTGGAATTTGAGTTCCTAACTTGTGTTTATTGATAGTCAGAAAACATGTTATTTCTTACTAATTCAAGGAATAAGGTTTAAAAGACTGTTGCCCCCCCCCAACGGTGTTGGGAAACTCTAATAGGCGTCTTGCCTGTGACGTAGATGGTGGACAACAACTCTAGAAGCTGCACTTAATTTAATGCAAAATGACGAAAAGGTGTGTTGTTTTTGGCTGCAATCATTCAATGTACAGTGGGACATCTGTGAACAAATGGCCCAAAGATCCCAAAATATCCAGAAAATGGACTAAATTTGTCAATTTTAAACAGGCACTTTGGAAAGGACCATCCGCTCACTCCGTTATCTGTAGCTCATTTCACTGGCGCTTTTCCAACAATATGGGCATGTAAGGCGCCAACGAAAGGTGTTCAAGAGCCTCTGTAACATGGAGGTAAACAGGGTAAGGACACTCACTTCGCGTGTTTTAGTTGGTGTTAGTTAACGTTAGCTTGACTTGCTAAACTCGGTGCCTCAGATTATACTCGGCTACGTAGCTGCATTACGGAGGTTTATAGTGTCGGATGAATTCAAGTTCGACTTCGATCACATTTACAAGAATAACGGTACCTCTAAATTTGAGTTTAGCTTATTGCTAGGCTATTGTCATGAATAATGTTGGTTATTTAGCTAGATACTGTCATAACAGTCAGTCATAACGGTGTTTTACCGCGGCGTTGTTCAGCTGTTGTCCACCAGTGACGTCATTGTTGCGTTCGAGAATTTCCGTAGTGAGCTCGGGTTTTTCCGTCAATTTAATAACATTGTCAGTTTTAAAGCAAATTAAGCTGCTATTTTCATTTTAATTCACACTTAAATATGTCAGTAACTAAAATAATGTCAAATGTTCCTGGAGGTCAATTAAGTGGTGCTTAGCCTTTAAAGAGGCAGAAATAGCCTCTTAGGTGTTTTCTAGGTCGATCCAGGACTTTTCATCTAAAGTTGTCTCATGGCCTGTCATTTGCCACATGAAGGCATTCTTTATTGTCCTTTTTGTGTTTTTGAGTCCACCTTTTTACATTAGCACTGGCCACACGTTTTCTAAATTCAGTGCAGCAGTTTTCAGGTTGTGTCTTTTATGCATCAGTAGTTGTTCATTTCTGAACTGGAGAAACGGGCCCATAACCTGCTCGAGCACACGCACAATCACACTCAGTACACCCCTAGTTTTTCACATCCTGTTCCTGCAGTTCTGCAATCACCACAGAAACCGCAGTGTGACCAACTGAAGTGAGTGACAGCATGTGTGACGTAACGGCCCAAAAAGGGGCGTGGGGCTTCTCTGCTGCGTTCTTCTGCTTTTTAACATTTTAGCGTTTTAACTCAGAAAACTGAAGGGAAAACCCCAGCTGTGTCCGTCAGCAAAGAGTCAGAGACAAATTGGTATCAGACAGCGAGGACATATCGGATTTTAAACACTTAAAATTGGTTTGAATGTGGCAGGTTATTGCTTGTGTTGTGGATATATTGGGAATTATCCGTGCTTTCCTTGTTGACATTGTATTAGCTTTACTATGCTGCTGATTGTGATGGGCAGCAGTGTCCGGAACACCTGTGTACAGGTAAAATATACCTTTTCCTTTCATTTTGCAAGTGCCTTGCCTTTGAGTGTGTTTACTTATGTGTAGGTGTGCACAGCATTGTGTGTGTGTTTGGGGGGGGTGCTTAGAAATGATGTGAAATCTGCACTGGAGTGACTTACAATAATTCCGTTATTATAAGTTTTGTTTCTGATGCAGTTACAAAATATTATTTTATCATACAGTACATTATGATACAGTATCACAGGGTACAGAAGAGCTGGTGAATTACAATGCAGATTTTTTATAGGCAGTGCAGTTTGATCTTACCTGTGTTAGCATCTTTATTAGAGCTCTTTGTAATTTATCCATGTTTATGAAGGTCTATAAAAGGCCTTCATGGTGTAGGACCAGGGTATTTATCAGATCTGCTACAGAGATATGAGCCAAGAACTCTCAGATATTTAGAAACTAGTCCGTTAGTCCTGCCTCAGGTCTAAACTAAACACAGAGAAGCAGCGTTTAGCTCCTGTGTCGCTCTTAAATGGAACCAACTGACTGAGAACATCAGTTTAAACTACTCTTTTATCTATTCTGTAACGGCACTTCAAAAGCTTCTGTATTTTATTCTAATTTACTGTCTTTTATTGTTTGATCGTATAGTTTTGTTTATTGCCAATTTTTCATCCACTTTCACTTCCCTTTAGTTAAAATCTGGCTTTTTAATCATTTGCATGTCCCATTTTTTGTGTAGAAAAATAAGGGCTATAGGAAATTGACTCTTTCTGTGTGCTTCCATGTTTTATTTCACTGCACAAAAAAAGCCCTGTGTTGAGATTGAATTCACATTGCAGTTTTATTTTAATGCTAATTTATTAAAGGCATTAGTAAGTGTATTATCCAGTGTTTGTTTGATGTGTGTCTTTCTTAAAACATATGAGAGGGTTGAAGATGCTCTGTAAAAGCCTAGTTGTTTTTACGTGGTAGTTATTAAACAAATTCTCATTAGGTAGAAAAACCAAGCGATTTGAATTTTAAATTTTTCTCAGCAGATTTGCATATTCCATTTGTTAGTCCTTAAATATAACTAAATAAACAAACATGTAGCGTTTCAAACTGGTTTCTGTGGAGTTACTAAACGATAAGCCTCTTTATTATGTGGTCATACAATTAATGCGTTAAAACAAGAAAACAGCAGCCAAGTTGCTTTATGCCAGTTGCATGTTTGCGTAGTGCAGCTTAGGGGCTTCACTTTCACACCAGTGTATTTGTCCATTTGACTATTCCTTTAACCCCTTAAGCTCCCAAGTATTTTTAGAATAACTAATAATGATTAGATATTCCAGACTGTTATTTGCAGTGTTAGAACGTTAGTTAGAGTTGTTAGTGTTACGTGGTTTTTCGTTGAAGGCCTGTTTTGTTTACTGTTGTGTGTTTTTCTGTTTGTGTAGCTTGATTTGTGCTCAGGTTTAACCACAGGCAGGCAGAGGTGATGCATGCAAAATCTCTTTCTCTCTCTGCTGTGGATGGAAAGTTCTGGGTACACAGCGGTGCAGAAGGACTTGAGTTAAACTGTCTGTCCACCGTAGGTCTGAGTGAGGCTCAGTTGATTTACTGCATCTGAGCACCAGCCTCGAAAATAACCATCCACAAATCACTTTTATAAACTCTCCCCGAATGATGCAAGGCAAGGAAGGGCTACAAAATCTTTCTCACCGTCTCCCCTAAGACAGTCTGGCTCTCTCTTTTTTATTTATTTATTTTTTTAATATATTTGTTCTTTTACACTACGCTTTGTCCCCACACGTTTTTCATGTGGTTCATCAGACTGATTATTTCTGAAATAACTATTGGAAAAGAAAAATATAAAGGATTATTCCAAATTTTAATTTAATTTCATATTTATTTGACAGTAAATTGCCATTTTTAGTATTGGCAAATTACTCCTCTACACTAATTACTGTTAGTGAACAGTGGGGGTTTCCTGCGGGTGACTGTCTGTGAGGAGTATGGTGTGTTCTCCCTGTGTCTGCGTGGGTTTCCTCCGGGTGACTGTCTGTGAGGAGTGTGGTGTGTTCTCCCTGTGTCTGCGTGGGTTTCCTCCGGGTGACTGTCTGTGAGGAGTGTGGTGTGTTCTCCCTGCATGGGTCACTGGAATGCATCACGTTATAGTGGGCCAGTCCCAAAGCCCAGATAAATAGGCAAGATTGCATCAGGAAGGGCATCCGGCGTAAAAACTGTGCCAGATCAATAGTATGGATCGTGGTTGATCTGCTGTGGCGACCCCTGATGTGAGGGAGCAGCCGAAAGAAGAAGAATTTGTTGTCGCTGAGTTGATTAGAGGGCAGTAGTTAGTAACCATAAACGAACAGAAGTAGTACATGTGATGTGGTACTTTCCACAACTGCCCACTCTCACACTTTGAGGCCCAGTTTCCTCAATCAGTGTTTCTATGTCATCCATCCTTTCAGTCTTTCTCTTTCTTTCTCTGTTCTTCTTTCTGTGTCACGCTCTTTCTCTCTCTGTCAGTACAGGTTGGGAATCCCGTAGCCCGATGTTAGTATTTAGAGCAGAGTGGTATAGATTTGTTTTACAGACAGCAGATGAAGGTTATTCTTCATCTTTATTAATGATAATCTTTCTAGTGTTTTGTTTGATGTTTGTGTCTGATTACAGATGTGGTTTGTTTCACTTCCTGTTGTACAGAGTGCAGGTAGTTATAAACATTCAGCCATGCTGTGTGGTGTGATTGATGGAGGAGGGTAAAAAAGCAAAACACAAAATCTGTTTTGACTGAGCTGTTTTGATTTCACCCCTACTTTTAATAGAGCAGATTGATGTCATGTAAAAACATATAATCTGCAATTTGGTGTCTTAAAGCGTCTGCCCGAGGGTAGCAGAACAAATTCCTGATACAGGATGTGTGTGGGGTCGTCTAAAATCTTCATTGCCTCCCCGAGTATTGACTTTCCATAGAGATGCATGTAGCCCTGGTCTGTGTGACCTACAATCGTCAGTGCAGTTTTGACCAGACGCCCCAATTTAGCCTTTAACTGAACTGTCAGATGACCAAACCAAGTTTGCATGCCATACTGTATCACACTCTCTAAGATACAGGGTCAGCAGTTAGTGTTCCTTCCTAGGTTCTGAACTCAAACTTTGGAGTTTGAGCGTTATTTTCACAGCAGACAGTAGATGCTATTATGAGAGGTCCTGCTCAATCTGGCCTCCACGACCACATGAAAGTAACTTACATTCTTCAGCATTTAGCTACATACACGAGGGTGAGTTTCTGGCCAAAAAAAAAAACATCTGCACAGAAGCACATACTTTTCATAAAATAAAACAAACAAGTATGAGTTTTTTTTTTGTTTTTAAAACAGCAATACACCATCAAGTATTCATTAAGTAAAAAAAATATATATAAAATCGATGAGTAGAAAGACCTTATTGGTTGTTCACGGGAAAGACAGCAGGTTATGTGCATCAGGTGCAGCATGTCGGTCGTCTCCCGCCTGATGTTGTAGTCTCACAGCCTCCCACTTTAATTACAAGATGCAAAAAGGGAGAAAGTAGAAAATGAAGTAGTTATTTTTCCATATTTCTTGTAATTCAGATTGTGAGGAGCAGAAATAAAGCATTAGAAATTTGAAGGAAAAAAATGTAAATGTATCAAATGGGGGAACATTTTTTTTGTTTTACATCCAATTTTCTATTTTCCAATTTGCCTCAAACAGTCAGAAAATTGAGCTGATGGACGTTACACAGAGCAGTAGACTTCAGAGATGCCTAGTTTGTTCATTCACTGTGATTATTGTGAAATGTCTGTGTCTGAGACAGAGCGCCTCTGAAGGGAGTGAAGGACATAAGTAACGCAGTTTTACCTTTTTTACATTTCCAAATTGGTACACCATTAGGTATTGGCCTTTAAACTTGTTCTATAATAACCACAATGATGTTATGACAGGGATGAAAGGTCAACATATGGATCCTAAAGGTGGGTTTCCCAGGCAGGGATTTTCAATAGAGAAACACCATTAGCAAAGCTGTGTAGTCCAGGGAACTGACCTTTAGAGTTTGAGTTAACATGAAGTTAAGGTAAAAAACCCCCAGAGGGGACGACTGTCCTTCTGACAACCGATGTCCAAAACCGCTGTGTGCTCTGTGGCTCTCTGGTGTGTTTGTGGAAAAATACATTTCTTGGTTCTCCTTGTGTTAAATGACTAAGTGTAAGCTGAAACAGATGAGGTCAATAAGCCAAAGCTCTTTTACTCAGAATGTAATGAATTCAGGACTTAAAGACTGAGTGCACAGTCCTTCCATCTGTGTCCCAGCAGTGATTCAGAGGTTTTCAAAAATTTCCATCTTTTTAGCATGTTTCAGTTTGTCACTGTTCTGTGCATTCTGCATGTCCCTGGAGAGCTACCAAGAAGTGAAACCACTGATCTTAGAGCTGCTTGATATTGACACAAAGCTGTTGCTCCATTAGTCAGCCAGCAAAGTTTCTCAGTAATTCTTACGAAATATGACTTGGTTCTTTGCAGATTTTGGGCACAAAAAAAAAACACTCTAATAATAGCCCACTCTGTTTTGTGTGCGAGTGTATGTTATTTTTTTCATTCCTCCCTGAACTTACATGGTTAAATAAAAGGTAAATTAGTAGCCCTTGTGTGCACCAGTTTCTTGTAGTATGTTCCTGTTTAAACCTTTCAGAATTGGTCGCCCAAAAAGGACTGGAGCCTAGTGCTGAACTACAGAGCATTCTGAATGAGTGGTCATAAGACACAGAGCCTACTTCAGGACTCCTAATCCTATTATTCACATTACTATTCTAAAAACCATAACTATAAGTTGAATTACTCATTGTCTTCTATGCCATGGTTGTGTACATTTGGTTTCACACTGCAAATAAGCAAGTGCAAGTAATAAAATTTCTACGATGTACCTAAGTCTTGTCGTCATCAGCTGCGTGGGCTGCGTTTACTCATACTTGCTTGACATTGATTGGTTTGCAGAGGGGTTTGCGTGACGTTGGCGTGTGGTCAGTTCTGAGGTTTGCCAGTAAAAACAAACGATCTGATCCGTTGTTACTGTACGACTAATATTATGGAACTGCTAACAGTAGCACTACTACTAGCATTACTACTGCAGTCTCTTTAACTTCAGGTGGCATTGCTCTCCCACTCTTTCATATCCCTTCTTTCTCATTCTATTACAATATAAAGTTTGTGTTTTCTTCAAGCTGATGTTGAACTTAATCTGAGCAAACGTCAGTTAAATATTTCATCTCTTCAGCGCCACATCTGCTACCATGACTCATTCTTTTGTTGTTTACAGAGAGATGGGCTGCTTCAACTTCCTGCAAGTGGTCTGAAAGTGTGTTCACACTGCAAGGGAAGCAAAGCATGTAACAGTTTGATATGGACATAAAAGTCTGACCAAATTTTGGTCCTTTTGGTTTAGACTGTGGTCTGAGGCATATTTTTACACCTGTTATTTTGGTTTGGACCCAACTAAAAATGTCAGAAAGGTGGGACAGTCTTGTAATCTAATTGTTACAAGACAAGTTTTTCTAGTCGAGACCATAAATTTAAATCTTTATCCAAAATACACCCTGCTATATGTATGTTTGTGCTGTGTTTACAGAAATGCTCTTTTTTGTTGGTAATTCTTTATAATTTCAGTCAAAGCCTAGTATTTAGCAATTAGAAGCCTGTGGGACATTCTTTTCAGGCCGTTGTTGGTGAAATTTCTAACAAAACATTTATTTTTTTGCTTTTTAAATGAGTTTTTAGTTCAGTGTGAACGTTGCTGATTGGAATCACATTGTGTCACTTTTCTGTGTGTTTACGGTTTAAATAAATTGCATTTTTAGTAAATTGTTCCCTTGCTTTTTTAAAGCAGAGAGTGTTTTTAAAAAAGACATGCTCTTATGGTCAAATAGATTGTTACCTTAACCTTCACGGTAAATGGAGGTGAACGTACAAATACAGGCACAACAGACAAGTGTGTACACTTAATACACCAGACACTTTGTTTATTAAAAACTGCCACGACAATTACAGAGATAACACTGTTTACATAGCTCCCACATTACTACACCTAGAATTATTATTTTTTGTTTTTTTTGTTTAAAAAGTCATGTCGTTGGTGTATTTGAGAAAGGTTCTTGGAAACCTTCCTAACCCTCATCATACCCACAGTGTGCTTTGAATAGAAGAGAATGCAGGTGTGATGGGTTTGGAAAATAGTGATACCATCTACAATGAAGAGGACAAAAATAATCAAATAAAAGATGTTTTCTGAGTAATATCTTAAATCTATTGTTGGTTTGAAGTGATTTCTCCAGGGCTTTTATCTTATTCCACTAAGATACATTTAAAAGTTAAATTATGTGCCATTTATATAAGACCCTTCCACTAGATAAAATGGCATGAACGTCAAGACATTTGAGGAACAATCATACAACATTCTTCCATGTATATCATAATGCTAATCATTATCGGTAGAACAGTTGGTTTTTAAGGATTTTCTTTTCCAGTGCTGAGCACTGCAGGTTCTATGGCATTTTGCCATCGGAAAAATGTTTGATTACACAATCACATTAGCTTTCTGCTTGTTTTGAAGCCTGTAGATCAAAGTAAAAGCCTGATTCAACACTCGTGCTACAGCTCATGAGTCATTCTTGCTGTGGCACTGAGATGATGTGTTTTTTATTCATACTCAGTAAGGATTAATTACCAGCATTGACAAAAGCATTGTGTAATTTCATCTGTATTATTATCGCCAGCCCTAAAGTTCTAAAGAAGGAAAGATTGTAAACCGTTGATATGATCCACATTAGTACATTAGTCAGCAGATGAGTGGAATTACTTACTTTTTGATTTTTAAAATGTTTGTGAGATTTATTTTTGATAAGCATCTTTTTTTTGTGGAAATGTGTCTAAAACCGAATGCGTAATGGAGGTAATAGCATTTATGTAATATCATCACATTACTGTGTAATGTAATTCATCATAAAACTACATTTAAACAGCACAGTGACAGTAATACTTTTTGAATTCTTAACATGTGGGTTGCTGTAATGACATCTCATTGTTTGCTGTTTTAGTGAATTCACATTAGCTTTATTTTCTAAAATAGAATCCCCACAATAACCTTTCCTTTGCCTGGCAGGTGGGCGATACAGCGTGACCACACATGGCCTGGACTACATTTCTCGCCATGGCAACCTCGCCTTATCCGAGTCCATCTCATCAGAATGGAGACGCACACCCCCTCAAACCGACCTCCAGCACTGCCCTGCAGGTTCACCTTTACTATCGCAGCCAAGGGCAGGGCCAGGGCACCAGCGACTGTCCTCCACTCACGTACCCCCCGGGAGATTACGTAGCAGAGGAATTATGCATCAAAGCGGCCAAAGAGTGTGGTGAGTGTCTTTAGTTTTAGTCACTGCTGAAGTCATATTTAAGGGAAAATTTGATTTTACAGTTTTAAAATTTTCACTCTAACGTTTTTACATTAATCTTTACCTGGAGGTTGTGGGTTCGATTCCCGCTCCGGGTGACTGTCTGTGAGGAGTTGGTGTGTTCTCCCTGTGTCTGCGTGGGTTTCCTCCGGGTGACTGTCTGTGAGGAGTTGGTGTGTTCTCCCTGTGTCTGCGTGGGTTTCCTCCGGGTGACTGTCTGTGAGGAGTTGGTGTGTTCTCCCTGTGTCTGCGTGGGTTTCCTCCGGGTGACTGTCTGTGAGGAGTTGGTGTGTTCTCCCTGTGTCTGCGTGGGTTTCCTCCGGGTGACTGTCTGTGAGGAGTGTGGTGTGTTCTCCCTGTGTCTGCGTGGGTTTCCTCCGGGTGACTGTCTGTGAGGAGTGTGGTGTGTTCTCTCTGTGTCTGTGTGGGTTTCCTCCGGGTGACTGTCTGTGAGGAGTGTGGTGTGTTCTCTCTGTGTCTGTGTGGGTTTCCTCCGGGTGCTCCGGTTTCCTCACACAGTCCAAAAACACACGTTGGTAGTTGGATTGGCGACTCAAAAGTATCCGTAGGTGTGAGTGTGTGAGTGAATGTGTGTGTGTGTGTGTTGCTCTGTGAAGGACTGGTGCCCCCTCCAGGGTGTGTTCCTGCCTTCCCGCCCAATGATTCCAGGTAGGCTCTGGACGCACCGCGACCCTGAACTGGATAAGGGTTACAGATAATGAATGAATGCATGTTCTTTACAAACACACAGTCCACCACCGTTAGATTTGAGCGATGCGGCCATGTGCTGTTAGCCCCTATAGCATAATAGCAAAGTGTTTTATGTTGCTCTTCTCACTCCTGTTTACATTCACATGTCTGTCGCCTGCGTGTGCTGGTCTGGGGCGTGGCTGTGGTCGGCTGCCAGTTTCTGGGTTGAACAATGGCCAGAGTGTGGTCAGCAAACAGTCGGCTGAATATTAAATCCTTACACTATTTACTGATGTCTACTAATGTTTGCCCTGCACTTAATGTTTATCTAGCCAATGTTTGGCTTGCACATACTGGACAAACAGCTGGTTGAATACAGATTGTTTTTGCTATTGCTAAATTATAGCAGTCATTTCAGTCAATACAAATTTTATAGCTATTTTTGCTATTGTTTGTTTATTTGTAATTATTTTCTTAAAGGAGATAATCACAAAATGGTGGAAAAATATATAACCATAAAAAAAGATTTCATAGGGCCCTACGAGGGTGCAGACTGAAACCTACTGATTTCCCGTCCCTCACCACTCCCTTTCCAAGCTGCTGCTTCAGTCTAAAAATGCAGATGCCACTTCCTCGAGCAAGGGTTTAGTTTGTATGTTTTGGGCTACTGTAGAAACATGTTGGCAGCCTCTGTTTGGAAGAGAGCCTTCTCCCTGTGTAGATGTGAAGGGCTCATTCTAAGCAAATGAAAACACAGCTATTCAGAGTCTAAAGGTTATTATCGTCATTGTCCAAAGAAAAACATTTCTATTTCTATTTTTGTCGATTTGTACTTTACTACCTCGTTTGGACACAGCAGCTGTCCTTCAGATTGTGTTCCTTCATTATAGTTGAGAAGAGATGAGAAAATAATATGATCCTGATGGAAGATACACATTTCCAACAGACTATGGTTACTAGGATTATCATTGTTATATTTATTTTTTTATTTAAGTTTTTTTGCAAATTTAGCAGCACCCTGTAACAAATGTAGGGGGAAGCAAAGTAAATAGAGGGATAAAAATACAGGGCTTTTGATAAAGAGAGTCAATAAATGTAGGAACATTCAGACATCAGTAGGTGGTTCACCGGGAGGTTTTTGTGCCACAGTTCAGTGATATCTGTGTGTGCTAAACCAACCCACTATGTAGCAGTTGTGTTTTAGGTAGAGGTAAGGCTTAACACATGCTCAGACTTATAGGATGGTGCTTGTTTTCTGAGTCACGCTTACTCTGTAATTCTTCCAGACCTGAGGTAGATGTACTGGGCGTGATGTATTGATGGCGTAAAAACTCAATCTGAAATGACTCATATTTCTGTGAAGTGGGAGAAGTATCTAAAGTTTTATCATCTGGGGTTGGGCCCGTTGTTGTAAATCTCATAGAGGACTTTATTGAATTTCTTAGTAAGCAACATTATAGTTAATATTTGAAATTTAAAAGATAAACACAAATTTACACTCTAAATTCACCTCATTTAAAGCTCATGGCAGAGAAAGTGAAGTGGAGTAGTTTTGACAATAAAGAGAAAAGCATGAGATGAGGATATTGTTCTATTCCTGTTCCACAGGTGGGTAAAATTGCTTTTGCTGTTTAGAATCACTAAAGATAGGGATAGGCGGTATCCACCTTTTACATACCGTTATTAATAAATCATAAATCATAAACAAATCATAAATTATTAGGAACAGATCAACGTCGTAAGTCGAGGACCCCCTGTACCTGTGAGCACAAAGTCGAGTGAAGGATTTTTTGAGCTGTTTGCAGCTTTCTTCTTCTCTCTTTTAACCCAAACTCACTCATTATAGTGTGATAATATTAATTGGCCAAACATCAAATGGCCAAAGCATTCTCATCTTCTGAATGCACACAGTTCAGAAAAGCAATTATCCTGCTGACAGACAGCTATGGAAAAGACTTCTAAAGAAATCTGTGCATAAAATTGTATCATGGTTTCTTACTGATTTACACCAATCATCCATAAGACATTATCGCTTTACAGTGGCACCTGTCAAGTTCTTAAAGTTTATGCATTCATTCATTCATTGTCTGTAAGCACTTATCCAATTCAGGGTCACGGTGGGTCCGGAGCCTACCCGGAAACATTGGGCGCAAGGTGGGAACAAACCCTAGAGGGGGCGCCAGTCCTTCACAGTGCGACACACACATACATACCTACCTACGGACACTTTTGAGTCACCAATCCACCTACCAACGTGTTTTTGGATCCCGAGAGGAAACTGGAGCACCCGGAGGAAACCCACGTGGACACAGGGAGAACACAGTTCTTAAGAAGTTAGAAGTAGAAACAGTCAGCAATCATACGGATCTGAGCAACTTTGACAAGGGCCAAGGTTGTAAAGTTTTGGTCAGAACATCTCCAAAATGGCAGGGTGTTTTTTTGTGTGCAGTTGGAGCTATATACAAAACATGTTAGAAAGACAGACCACCTGTGAACTGACAACAGTTTATGGGCGTACAACACATCTACTTCAAGAACATGCTTTATATCTCATCCTTTGACAAATGCCATTGTAACAAGATAACATTTTATTCTGGGTATTTTTTGTGTAAAGATTTTAATATTTTATAAATAATGTCAGATGTGGGTGACTCAGTTTGGGTTTCTCTTAAAGACCTCCACTGCTGATGAATACCAGGATAAATTAATACTTCAGACATTCTCTGGACGTATTGATTGCTGGCCCTTAGCCGTTCACTGATTTTGGTTGTGACTCTGCCAACACCATAAACAACAGAGATTATTGAAATGAGTTATGTTTTCCAATTAATGTCACATTTTCCTAATTAGAAAATCATGAGTGCCCTGAACATCATACATGCTTGGATAAGAACGATTATTTTCAACATACAAAATGTCTCTCTCTTTGTAAAGCCATTTACTCTGAACAACATGTTAAAATGTATTCAGATGTGAATCTCAAGAATGCCACAGTGCTCTGTCGCCAGGACTCCCAAGAGAGCACGATGGTCCTCTGTGGCTGTCTGAGTGAAGGATGGTTCGGTTTCTGTCTGCTTTTTATCTAAATACTGCTGCCATTCGGGTGCACCGGCCAGCTGACATTAACAAGACCGGGTCGTTTTGCTGTCTTCAGGCAGCGGTCTCTTCTCCTGGGGTTTCAGCACATGAAAACATTTACGATAAAGAACACCACTCCAGATGTAGATCAGATGGCACACGACCACATGAAAAGCTTTTTAATGTGTTTGGGCTGAGTCTCTGACCTGTAAATGACTCCTACACATAAATGAGCCCTACACATTTGGAGGTGTTAGAGATTGTTGCAGACCTGTATTGGCTCATGTTGTTTAAATTTTACAGTTGTCATTTTGGTTTTGGATAGTTTCTATGACACCATGAGTCCATTTCTGTGAGCACAGAGGTTTCTTCACAAGAAAAAATATAGGTATACATGGAGGTAAACAGGGTAAGGACACTCACTTCGCCTGTTTTAGTTGGTGTTAGTTAACGTTAGCTTGACTCGCTAAACTCGGTGTCTCAGATTATACTCGGCTACGTAGCTGCATTACGGAGGTTTATAGTGTCGGATGAATTCGAGTTCGACTTCGATCACATTTACAAGAATAACGGTACCTCTAAATTTGAGTTTAGCTTATTGCTAGGCTATTGTCATGAATAATGTTGGTTATTTAGCTAGATACTGTCATACTGTCATGTTGTCCACCAGTGACGTCACGGTTGCGTTCAAGAATTTCCGTAGCGAGCTCGGGTTTTTCTGTCAGTTTAATAAAATTGTCAGTTTTAAAGCAAATTAAGCAGCTATTTTCATTTTAATTCATACTTATATCTGTCAGTAACTACAATAATGTGAAATATTCATGGAGGTCCATTAAGTGGTGCTTAGCCTTCAACTCTGTTAGACACAGTGACACAACTCAAAAAAAACAGTCGCAAAACGCTGCGTTGATTTTTTTACGTTGACCCAATGCTCTGAAAAAAAAAAATTCACCGTACTCAAAATACATTGTTGGATCAATGTAATTTTACCAGAAGTTGACACAAACTCAAAAAGACTGTCGCAAAACATTGTGTTTGGTTTTTAAATATTTTTTCGACCCAATGCTTTATTTTTTAGAGTGTATAAAAATGCTGATCAGCGTGTTTGAAATGTGAGTAATGCTGATCCTGTTGGAGCTGGACTTCTGACTTTTGATCTAATGAACACATATCTGATGTGAATATTTGAGCTCAGCATCAGAGCAGACAGGATGTCTGCCAAACCACAGAGGTGACACACACACACACACACACACACACATGCAAATGCACTGCTGTTCCACCTGCACTGGAGTTATCCAGTCTGGCTGAAATGTATCTCACAATATAATTTTAAACGTATGTCAATACATTATACTTCTGATATCGATGTGAACAATAGAAAAGCCACAGATAAACTGTAAAAAAAATACCCACAACTGATTCCTGTACCTTCAAAATCCTGAAAAATTAATTTGCCATGACATCTGCTTCTGTAAAACCGTATACTATAAATAAATTCACCACCGTCTCTGTAAATAGAGAGAGGAGAATTGTATTTATATATTAACTACACCCCCCACACACACCCCTCCCCCTATTTATATCATTTTTACAGCAACATTCAATTCTTTATATACTTTTTTTTCACATTATGTACACAATCGTACCTTACTCTATGGGCTAAAATTCGATTTTATTTTTATTTTATTGTTCAATCATTGTAATTAAACAGAACATTGGTGCTGCTTCAGACTTTTTTTGCTGCTGTTAAAGATTTACTGAACATTGGAAGTCTTGCCACACTGCAGTGTTGATATTATTTTATGTGCGCTTCAGGCCTCAGCGCTTCAGTCTAGACGCTGCAGTCAGTGGCAGTGCCGTGGCATCAGTGGACAGCTTTGCGGTTGTTTCAGTTTCGGTCATGTGTCTTTGTTGGTCTCACTTACTGTCTTTCTGTCTGTCTTTGTCTCTCTCTCTCTCTCTCTCTCTCTCTCTCTCTCTCTCTCTCTCACACACACACACACAAGTTAAGGAGATTTCATTACAGAAGCATTAGCTTTTAGTTTAAAATATTTTAGGTACAGTGCCAATTAATTTATGCAAATTAGCCTGTCAAAACAGTTTAACCACTGAGCCAGACCCAAAATTATATGAAGCCTACAGCAACAATAAACAATATTTTAAACACAGTGTCAGCTGTTGAAAAGGTTTATGATCAAGTTTGATTGTTTTAGCCTGGATTGTAAATGGCCTCATAAGGATGGAAAGAATGAATGATGAAGGACAATTAGGTTTACAGCAAAATGTTTTGAAAAGTTTATAAAAGCAGAAACCTTGTAGTTGAAGTCCTCACAAATATAGCAACACAGACATTTGTGTGTTCATGTTGGAAGTCACACTCTGTTCTCTCCGTCCACATTTCTTCCGGCCTTATCACTGGCGTCATTGGCCATAGTGAAGTGTGACGCTAATATTGGAGAGTGCTACTTCCTTTCACACTGTCACCACTTCCTGTTTACATTAGCCCTCTGGCTCTGCTCATGTTTATATCTGAGTTTGTTTGCTTAGACCTCTTCCATATAGTTTATTCCCACAATTAAAGTTATAAAAACCCCATACCTGCCTAAATTTTCTGGATGATTAGTTGTCACACTGTTTTTAATAACATGCTGCTTTTATAGATAAAGCTGCTGTAGTTTTCTCTGTCTCCATGGTACATTTCAATTTAGATACGACTGCTCTGACTTAGGGATGGGTGCTATCCACATTTTTCATACCGTAATACCGTCTCAAAATAATAACTCGGTATACAGTATTACTGTGGGGAGGGGGTGCTCTGTCAGGCTGCGCTGAGCCTTATACCTTTGAGCACAAAGTAAGCGAAATAAGACGTGTATGGAAGCAAATCTGTCTCATCAGATTTTTAAATATTACCACCTTTGAATTTTTTGCACTGAAATTATGCGTCTGAATTTTGTTGCTTTTGAATTTAAGTCTTCAGATTTCCGCCTCTGAATATTTTGCTTCGAAATTATGCATCTGAATATAATTGCTCTTGAACTGAACTTGTGAATTTTCAAGAACTGGTTTTCACTGTTATTATTCAAGATTAATAAATTCAGATAAAATAGTTCAAGCTTAAAAATATTCAAACAATATATTTTGAAGTTGCTCAAATTCGATAGGCCAAATTCAGATGCCAAAATACGAGTTAAAAAATTCAGATACACATCCGGGTCACCAAGGAAAAGCAATCGATTCTGTCTCCAATCGAACCAACATCCAAACACGATGCTGAATTTAGCTACTTTTTCGCCAGTTACTTATTAGGATTTTCTCTTTCACCTTAAATGTTGCAGTAGTTGCATCCTGTCGCCGCTAGGTGGCGAAATACGAACACAACTTCCACACCGTGGAAAAACTACACGTTTAGCTTCCTTCCGCGGATATTATCTCTTTATTTTCAGTGTCTCAAAAATCTGAAAGGCTCAGTAAAGACACAATATAACAGACTATTAATATCTTGAAGATGAAGAAATGTCATTGTGGAATTTTTGTCATGGCCCTGTGAATATAGCAAGTGACATGAATATGTGGAAGCACAGCTGGCGCTAACAGGCACTGGTGGTTTAGCACGTCACAGCAGATTTTTCAGCGAATTGAGCCTCAAAACACACATATTTAGAAGATAAAGCCATATACATGTGAGCACAAAGTCTGAGTATTATATCTGTTTACAGCTCAATTCCTCTCTCTTTTAACCCAAACTCAGCGCTAAACTTACAACCGCGGCGGGCTACTGGACTTATGCTTTTCTTCACCCGTTTTCAGACCGTGACATCAGCAGTCATTGAGCTCCCACAGCACCCCCTCCCTGTGGCTCTCTTAAATGCACATGATCATTTTTAGCCGAATTTTAAAAACATAGGACAGAAATTTGACACACCACACACACTTCATAAATACCGCTCTCATTTTGAGATACCGTCCACATTTTAAAATACCGCGGTGTACTGTATTATCGCTTTTGTCCCAAATATTATGTAGGACACTGTACATGTCACCATTCATATATCATTTTGTTTTATAAAATATTGCAGTTTTTCTGTTTGCAAGGAGGAAAACCCCAAAAAGCTGTACCTACAGTTTAAATACACTCAAAATCTTTTTGTTTGAGTCTCATCACACTATAAAATTTTGTCTCTTTTGTGGCAAAACACCTTCACTCTTCATCGCTTTAATTCCTATCACCTTCTTAACCACTGCTCACACTGAGATGACGCCCATATTAATGTGAAAACTGCATTGAATTATTGTCTCAAAGCTGTCTTCATCTATATTTTTGTCTGTGTTCACATAGAAATCTCCAGTAACTTTGGTTTTTAAAGCAATGTTTTATCATTCAGTCGATTAAAAGTCTGTTTTTCTAAAAGGTTATTACACCCGTAGGGTGTTTTATACTAACCACATATCGTACACAAAACAGGCACAGAAAATAGTGTGTTTTTGCAGAACAGAGTAAGATTAATAATAAATAGTATGTGTGTGTGTGTGTGTTTAGAGGTACTAGAGCTTGTTTATAGTAACAGCAACAGGAAATGTTCTGGGCTTTTAAGGTATTCTGAGAATACCTTAATGATTTCTGAGAACTGTAACAGGAAAAAAAGAAGTCATGGACCAGTGGTTTCATTTCATAGTTTCGCTTTGAAAAAGAGATTAGGACCTTGAAATGTCCCCAAAATAGTTGTCAAATGAAAACAATCGAAGCCAAGCAAGGTTAAGCATTCGGGTGCCAGCCTCAAGGCCGTAGACCTTATAGTAACTACCAGCGTCATTCTTCAATCCGTGAATCGTCAACTGCAAACCGGCAGAGTAAAATGTAATGTGGTAAAACGTAGAATGTGATATTGAAGACGTTTCAGTAACTCTTTTTGAAACCTTTTATAACTAGGGCTGGCCCCGGATATTCGGATATTCGTTCATTGGGTAGGTATTCGGTTTATAATTTTGAGATTCGGATATTCGTTTTTTTGGATAAACATGGTGATAAAGGCAACCCTCCACTCCACATGTATTCAGCCTTGTCAACATAAAAGTCTTGAATGAAGCCGAAGCTCAGAAGCACAATAAATGGTATTCGGGACAGCCCTAATATAAACATAGCACAAAAAGTAAGGAAGTTTGTGTTTGAGAGATTATTTATTTGTTGTAACAATGCTTCTTGGCAATAAATCTTATACCGTTGGAAAGCCTGTTAATTTCCCTTTTAAATGGTGCCACATTTGTAAGGAACATGCATTTGTAGGATGAGCAGTAGAGGTGAGTATGTGGGTTGTGCCCATGAAAAATTTGCCAAATCCTTAATGTGTGTGTGTGTGTATGTTTGCTTTCTGCAGGTATCAGTCCTCTGTACTTCAGCATGTTTGCCTTGATGAGGGAAAAGGACCGTATGTGGTATCCACCCAATCATGTCTTCAAGGTAGACGAGTCCACCAATGAGAAGCTTCTATTCAGAATAAGGTAGAGTGACATCACTGATGCCTTTTACACAGAGCACTTTTAGTTCTAAAGATACACAACTAATGGAGTTGATTTGAATGTGGGAATCTGTAAAAGCAGCACATGTTCTGTTTTTCTATTGCACTGTAAATGACATTCAGCCTGTATGAGATCAGAAGTAATTATTACTCAGTTGTGAAGTCACTAGTGCACTATATTACTCAGCACTGTTATCACAAATCTGTCTCGGCTGCTCATGCTGGTAGAGTGTGTGTGGGGGGTATGATGAGAATGTGAGGAGAAACTGTGTGACTAGTTGCACGTGTGCACATGGCTATTCACACACATCAGTACTTGTCCTACCACTTATTAAACATTTATTCTATCTCTAAAGGTGACAGTTTATTCTGGAAATTTTGAATTTGTGATCTGAGAAGGATTTGGATTGATTTTGTCATTTTAGAAATTGCAAAACCATTTGTCCATAATGAAAATTGTCCAAAACTCTGTTTCTGTTTCTGTTACCACACCTGTGAGGAAGGGTTGCAAAATTTCAAAGTTGGGAAATTTACCTTGGAAATTAACAGGTAATTATGGGAATTTACAGGAATTAATGGGAATAAAATGCGAATATTTGAAGGTAAAGGTGAGAAACCCACATATAGTTGGCAAAAAATATACTGAAGCATAATCATGGCTAAAATAATTAAATACGATGCCAAAACTGTTGAATAGTGAAACTGCTCCTCAATCCCAGGCACATTACACACTGAAGAACTATTGAGACCACATCCCTGCACTGTTCATTCCTCCATCATAGGTACAGTGTAGGTTCAGATGATTTCTAGAAACCTGACACTCACCTACTGAAAGCTAACATTTGGACCAAAGGACTACCTAAAGTTAGGTTCATATTTTTATTGACAGTAATAGCATTAAAACATTTAAACAACTATTAAATCAAGGTGTAATCTCACAGGTGCTTGTTGTCTGGTAAATCAGAAAAGCTCAGTTAGCAATTTCATTTAAGAGACTAAGTTTATCAAGGCTAGCAGGCTAGCAAAGGTTAGCTTACCAAGGCTAGAATTAGCTAGCTACCTATATATTTTTTTGCCTCAACGTGTTTCTGTAACCAAGAGTTAATACTTTATTAATTATACATTTAACATTTTGAAGACGTTAGCATTAGTGTTTTTCCACTGCCATTTTATTTAACAGAAAAATGCTGCATGCATGAACTATGACATCAAGTGGTGTCATAGTTATTATTTGATTTGTTATGCCAAAAACGATAATGGTACTTTGATGACGGTGTATGATATAGTTCCTTTCAACCCTACCTGTGAATATGATCAGGTGTTCCTAAAGACACAAACATTCTGTTAATACAAAGAAAATTTAGAAGCACAAAGAGAACAATATATATTTGGGGAAAAAATTAAAGCATTTAAAAATAAACAGTGTTCATAGTATGTTTGGTGCAATTTGAAATATAAAAAATTGTGTCAATTTTTGGAATCCAAGGATTTTGAAAAGATTATATTTATTTGAAAATGTCTAAATGCTAAGTGTCAGATTTATAAAATGCAACTGCAGATTTAGTGATGTTAAGAACAAGACTTTGTGACATTCCATGAGTCTCTATCACCCCTATTCCCTCATTTGTATGTCGTCAGCAACTCATGGGTTCAGAAACACAAAGATGCTTACAATTTGTAATACACAATGGGAAGACAGATAACAAGAACACCATGCTACATACACTTAGATGTAGATATAGCAGAACAGGACGTAGTGGAAGAACAGATTAGGCTGGAGGCAGATTATATCATTCATTATCTGTAACCCTCATCCAATTCAGGGTCGCTGTGGGTCCAGAGCTTACCTGGAATCATTGGGCGCAAGGCGGGAATACACCCTGGAGGGGGCGCCAGTCCTTCACAGGGCAACACAGACACACACTCACACCTACGGACACTTTTGAGTCACTAATCCACCTACCAACGTGTGTTTTTGGACTGTGGGAGGAAACCGGATCCCCCGGAGGAAACCCACGCAGACACAGAGAGAACACACCACACTCCTCACAGACAGTCACCCAGAGGAAACCCACGCAGACACAGGGAGAACACACCTCACTCCTCACAGACAGTCACCCGGAGCGGGAATCGAACCCACAACCTCCAGGTCCCTGTGTGACTGCGACACTACCTGCTGCGCCACCGTGCCGCCCGGCAGATTATATGCAAGTGTGAAAAGATAATTTAAGATTAGATTTGAATGAGGAGAGAGAATTAGACTGTTTAACCAGAGTCTAGCTGCAAATCTAGAAAAAGCTTCGGCGCCAAAGCCTTGCAGGTTGAATGGAAGAATGGTGAGTAGCCCCTCAGTGCAAGACCTGAGGGTGCGGGAGGGTTTATAGGGAAGTGCTTTATAGGTAAGTAGAAGAATATTGAATTGATTTTTGACTGGATCTCTCTCTCTCTCTCTCTCTCTCTCTCTAGGTTTTATTTCCCTGGCTGGTATGGCTGTGGATCTAGTAATGCTCATCGTTATGGCGTCACTAAAAGCTCTGAGGCTCCTGTATTCGATGATGTTACGATGGCCTACATGTTTGCCCAGGTAATTCTAATGATTGTCAAATCATTACCATTTAAAAAAATTTTTTCAACTTCAGTATCTAGGACTGGCTTATCAGACTTTCTTAAAGTTAAAGGAACACTAGGTAAGGTTTGGTATTTTTGCTCTGGAGCTCCCCCTGCAGTATCAGAGTGTAATTAACTTTTACAGAGCTGTCCTGAAATCAGGGGCGAGAGAGAGGGAAGTGAGGATGATTTCCTACCTTTTTCAAAAATGTACATAGTGCAGTGTCTTCTGTGCTTAAATTTAGAGTAGCAACATCAGAGGCTCTATTCTCCCAATTACAGCTCAGCATCACAATGATTTTGAATCTGCAGCATTAATTTAAACACGCTGCCTGATGTTGCTTTAAAACAGTTTAATCAACCTTTCTTTAAAGTCTGTTAATTCCCAGACTACAACAAATGAAGTGTAAAATATAAAGAACATGATTAAACAAAGTGCATATTCACAAGTGCATTCCGTGTCTGAGGAAACTTGTTTGGAAAACTCCACTCCACACTGGGGTGCCTATCTATTTGTGTTTACACTGACCTCCTGTCAGTTATTTTAACAGACCCTGCCCTGTGCCCATTATCACACACACATCTTTATGTGTTCAGCTTTGAAAACGTAGCAGACACCCGTAATCTCCCTGCACCAACAGAGACTTGTGCTGTGTGTAAACAACATGGTAAATCAACTGAATATGGATGGAAATGCTTGAGAGGCAGCACCAAAGAGTGGTTACAAATGGGTCCAGTGTTAGTGTGGGTCACCTTCTAAGCTGCTGAAGGTCGCATACCTTATTTCTTCACTAAGGAAACTTTACAGGCAGTTATGGAATACATGAACACAATCCATGCCCTTATAATCCTCCTTTCTCCTCTTGTGATGACAAGCAGCCACCCTGTCACCTCCCACTCTTCAATGTCTTGGCATTAACATGCTTTTGGTGATGAGTTCACCGTCAGAATTCAGTTGTATGCTTGAAAAGCCAGAGGGGAGGAGGGACAGCACAGCTGTGTTGTTGTCTGGAGATCACCGGCCACTTTTCATAGATTAACCTGAATGTCTCACGGTTCTTTGCCACAAGTCTCAACTTCTCTGTCGTGTCCAAACAATCTTTTGGATAGTTGTGGCACTGACCACTGCAGAAATCACAGAGGCTGCACGACACAGCTTTTTCCTGTGGCACTGCAGAGGATTTTCCACCTGATTTAACTGGCTTCAGCAGGTGAGAAACCATGTTTACAGACTGTTATGGGTAGCTAATTATGTACCGGTACTTGTGCTTTGTACGCATGAAGGTAAAAATGGATCACATCTGGCATCAGGCTGGGGACGCGTTTAAATGATCAGTGTAAAAAGAATCCAGTCAAAGTAAATCCAGATACTGTCCAGATCCAAAAGGCAATGTCAATGCCAGGTGTAAACAGGTCCTAGGTAAAAAATAAATAAATAAATCCATTAACATAAGTTTGTCCGACCTTAGCAGCAATAACAGCCTCTGCTTGTCTAGTTATTTGAGTTTGAACTGTGTGCTTCGTCACTGGGGAGAAATGAAGTATTGACAGTTAAAAAGCAAGACCCACTCCGCCATTTTGCACATTTATCATGTGGTAATAAACAACAGTTGTATAAAGAAACCACACACAATCACCATTAATTAAATAGCACTTAATTGACAGTAAATACGACACAATCGCACAAGTCAAATACCTGCCAAAAACAAAATATGTGAGATCTATTCTGAGAACAGCATGTACTACCACATAAACACTAACATTGTTTCACACAGTTTTCATGCTTTAAAAAACACAGCATTTTTAACGCCTTCAGAATCTCAATTTAACACCTAGGTGGGCTTGTACTTCATAGACCCTCCTCCCCCACTTCTGAAACCAAGACTACACTCTAGTTTGTAAGTGTGTGAGCTGTATTTTTCCTTTTTTACTGGCACAGAGAGTGGTTTTGTGTGTAAATGTGTGTTTGCAAGTTTTGCAGTGTATCCACCTACACACATTTTAGAGAGTGTTTGATGTGAGTGTTAAGGTTGAATGTGGAGATACAGTGCCTTGTGAAAGTATTCACCTCCCTTAGCTTTTAAATGTTTTTTTTTTTATTGTTATCTCAGTTGTATGTGATGCATCTGCACAAAATAGTTTAAGCTGGTGAAGAGAAATGAGAAAAATATATATAAAATTTCTGGTGCAACCAATTACCAAATGCTTAGTGAAATGAAGTCCACCTGGGTGTCACATGGTCTGTCAGTATATATAGACCTTTTCTGAAAGCCCCCAGAGGCTGAAACATCATTAACTAAGAGGCAAGTTGTTGAGAAGTACGCATCAGGGTTGGGTTATAAAAAAATATCCAGAACTCTGATGATCCCCCAGAGCACCATCAAATCCATTATCTTCAAATGGCATGGTAATGGTACCACAACAAACCTGTCAAGATAGGGCCAACCACTCAAACTCTCAGAACAGGCTGCAGAGTTCCCAAGCAGAGACTGGATGATCTGTCCTTACAACCACAATAACCCATAGAGCTGGGCTTTACGGAAGAGTGGCCAGAAAAAAGCCTTTACTTACATACAAAAGTAGGGAGGTTCGTTTTGACTTTATCAAAAGTCAAGTGGGAGACTCCCCAAATGTATGGAGGAAGGTGCTCTGGTCAGATGAGACCAAAATTGATATTTTAGCCTACCAAGGAAAATGCTATGTCTGGTGCAAAACCAGCACATCCCACACAACATGGTGGTGGCAGCATCATGCTGTGGGAATGTTTTCCAGCAGCAGGGACTGTGGAAACTGGTCAGAGTTGAGGGAAAGATGGATGGTGCTGAATACAGGGATATTCTTGAGCAAAACCTGTTTCGGGCTGTCAGTGATTTGAGACTGGGACATCTTCCAACAGGACAATGATCCAAAGCATACTGCTAAAGCAACACTAGAGTGGTTTAAGGGGAAATGTGTAAGTGTACTGGAATAGCCTAGTCAAAGCCCAGACCTTAATCCAATTGAGAATCTGTGGTCAGATTCTCAACTGGCGGAAACCATCTTGAAGGAGCTGGAGCAGTTTTGCCTTGAGGAATGGGCAAAAATCACAGTGAGAAGATATGGCAGGCTCATAGAGACTTGTCCAAAGCTAAAAAAGTACTGACTTTAGTGGGTTTTGTCCTGTTTGTTGTTGGCTTCATAATAACAAGAAAATCAAATGTTCAGAGTTGTAGGCATGTTCTGTAAATGAAATGATGCATAATAAATCATCCATTTTAATTCCAGGTTGTGAGGGAGTAAAAGTTTAAATAAATAACACAAAACAGAAATTTGATAAATCTCTCCTAAAATGGCCAGTACTGCTCTCCTCTCGGTGTAGAATGAGCCATCCTAAAAGTGGGTAATGCTTATGTCACTATTACCCTGACCAATCACAAGGCTACCATAGCCACACCTCCTCTCTGAGCCTGATGAGCTAATGCTTAGGAGCCAGGTGTAAACGAGTTAGTTATCCAGCTATTCACCAAACTATGGAGTAGGGGAGTGAAGGACGTAAACAGAACAAACAACACAAAACAATACAGAATGAACATTAAAGTCTGAGTACAGCAGAGATAGCAGCAACAGTCTGTCAGCGTGTTCAACGGCGTATCAGCGGAGACATCAGCACTTGGCCAGGGCACAGAGCAGAGTGGCAACAGGGAAGGCAGACCCGCTCGGTCGGCAGTACAGCAGAGATAGAGGCCACACTGTGCCGGCCTGTGCCTTGTGTAAAATGACAACTGCAGTTCAGCGTAAAAACCCAGAGAAAAAAAAACCCACGACTGCTCTGTCTCGAGGCTGTGTGTTGCCATGGTAACGTAAACAGCATTCTGTTCTCCAGTGATAGAGAGCTGTCAGTCACACGGTCATTAGCATTGGACCTCGCTCACACCGTTCTCGGAGAGCTCAGAGGAGTGTATTTCGGTCATTTTTGAGAAGAAATTTATCATATTTCTGTTTTGTGTTGTTTATTTAAACTTATCATTTCACATAACACCCAAGTTTAGAATTATACAACAAAAAAACACAAAATTTCGAAATGGGTTTCCAGGGGCTTTAACACATGTTGAGAAATGCTAGCGTGTGTGTGTGTGTTTGCGCATATGTTTTTATTGTTAATAGCGATTGCGGGCCTTTTTTATTTCCGCTTTCAATCTTAAATTGAAAAGGGAACTTATAGAATACTAAAAAAATGTTGTTTATGCTCACAAAATGTGTGTGTGTGTGTTCCTGGTAATTTCTGCTCTGGGGCTTCAATGTTCCCTGACTTCCAGTGTAATGAGTGTAATAATAATTTTTTTCTGTGTATAGTTATATACCCAAGATGAATATCTAACAGTATTCATTTCCTTAATTTTATTTACAGGCAAATTTTTTATCCATTTGTTATAAGAATCAGTCCGTCAGAACTACATACTGAATATAATTGGATTTAAAAAATCCAAATGTCCATAATATCGATACCAACGCTGGGTCCCCCCCCCCCCTCCCGTCTTTTGCTTCTAGAGCTGCATATGGCGAAGACTTCCGGTATCCGTATCAATATCGCCGATACTGGCCCTGTATTTACTTGGTATCGGATCGATACCAAAACTCCCAGTATCGCCCACCTCTATTATGCAGTGCCTTCAGAGTAAATTTAAAATAAGATAATATCCGTTCAACCCGCAGTGACACATTAACAAACACACAAGAGACAGAACACACACGGACAGACATGTGTTCATCACGTATAATGGGTTTGTTGTTAACATGACGTTACAAGAGTGAGACATGAGGTACGTATATGATGTTTACATGAGCAGCATCAGTAGCTACTGCACTAATAAATGTATGCTGTAGTAAACTGACAATAATGTGTTACCAAAATAAAAACGCACCTGTAACGTGTGAATTTTGTACTTGATGTGTTTTTGTGATCCTTTGTTGAGCTTGTTTTAGCAGGAAATACCTCTTTTCCACCTCAGAGAGATGACACATTCACTTGCTGTATTTTTCCTTCTCTCTCTCTCTCTCTCTCAGTGGAGGAGTGATTTTGTGGACGGTTTTGTGCCTGTTGCAGTCAGTCATGATGCTCAGGAGGAGTGTTTGGGGATGGCAGTTCTGGACATGATGCGGATCGCTAAGGAGAAAAATCAGTCTCCATTAGATGTTTACAACAGCAACAGGTGAGAGATAGCACACAGTCGGGGTTGTAATGCTGTCATTTACACTTACATCACAGTCATTCTGCCTAGGTTTCTGCACAAAGCCTTAAATTGTGACTGTCAAGTTTAACCATGCCACAGAAGTAGGTGAATGTAATGTTAGGAGTCTAACTGATGTAGTGTAATGTGCTTACACAAATGTCAATCCTGACTTTCGGAGTAGAAGACATGACGCACAGTCCCACTGCCAAACAGAAATAAATGCAGTGCATCTCTCTCATTCTCTCTCTCTCTCTCTCTGCAGCTATAAGAGTTTTCTCCCTAAAGGAATACGTGCTCATATCCAGCATTATCACTTTCTCACCCGGAAGCGGATCCGTTACCGGTTCAGGAAGTTTATTCAGCAGTTTAGTCACTGTATGGTGGCTCTGAGGGATCTGAAGCTCAAGTATCTCGCCAGTCTGGAGAATTTGCAGCAAGCTTTTTACACTGAGCGCTTCCACGTGTCTGAGCCTTCCATCGGCAAAGTCACCATCATCGTCACGGGCCGACACGGCATCCAGTGGACCAAAGGCAAAGACACAGATGGACAGGTGAGATCAGGTTTCTCAAATCTAATTATAGCATATCGTTTCTAATAAAGTGGACTGAAAGTAAGCGATTCTTTCTTTCTGTCATTTGTTCTACATTTTTTCTGTCCCCCGTACTCTGTTTCTCTGTATCTGTAGGACCTGCAGGTTTACTGTGATTTCCCTGACGTTATTGACATCAGCATCAAGCAGGCCAGCAAAGATGGCTCCATTGAGAGGCGCATTGTTACCATAAACAGACAGGACAGCCAGACACTGGTATGACATACATGAGCACATGCTGGTCTTTGCATGTTATTTGGACGTGGGCTGTTTTGGAGAAAGAGAGCCAGGAAAGCAGGGAACTGTGCAGAAGTGGGTTCTTTTGTTCTGTGAACGAGACCAAGTCCCTGTCCTCAGCAGCAAATAGGCTCTTTTGTATACTTGTGTGGCCACACCCCTTTTATTGTCATCAGGAAACAAGTAACTATCATAAGACAGTTTTGACTTGAGCCATTGCTGTAAAAACAGTCCGGTGTAAACACAGCCTGAAATCTCATAAACATGTCAATGTATAAAAATAATAATATATACACCATAATGTCCTTTTTCAGGAGCTGGAGTTTCCCACTTTGACAGAGGCGTTGTCGTTTGTTTCTTTGATTGACGGCTACTACAGATTAACAACAGATGCACATCATTATCTGTGCAAAGAAGTGGTGCCCCCTAGACTCCTGGAGGCCATTCAGAGCAACTGTCATGGTCCCGTCTCGTGAGTTAATACACACACACACACACACACAGTGTTGTTTAAGTGTTCCCTTTATTTTTTTGAGCAGTATAAAAACACAGTGTAACTCCAAATCAATCACACTTCTGTGAAATCAATCTGTCCCGTTAGGAAGCAAGGTCCCACAGGTAGAAATGTCATTAGCAAGACAACCCCTATAAAAGGAGTGGTTCTGCAGGTGGAGACCACAGACCATTTCTCTGTTCTCATCCTTTCTGGCTGATGTTTTGGTCACTTTTGTATTTTGTCAGTGCTCTCACCTTTAGTGGGAGCATGAGGCGGTGTCTACAACCCACAGAAGCTGCTCAGGTAGTGCAGCTCATCCAGGATGGCACATCAATGCAAACTGTGTCAAGAAGGTTTGCTGTGTCTGTCAGCACAGTGTCCAGAGCATGGAGGAGATAGCAGGAGACAGGCCAGTACACCAGGAGACGTGGAGGGGGCCATAGTAGGGCATTTGCCAGAGAACACCAAGATTGGCAGATCCTGTGCTCTTCATGGACGACATCAGGTTCAAACTGAGCACATGAGACAGATGTGACAGAGTCTGGAGACGCTGTGGAGAATGTTCTGTTGCCTGCAACATCCTCCATCATGACCGGTTTGGCAGTGGGTCTGTAATTGTGTGGGGAGGCATTTTTTTGGAGGGCCACACAGCCCTCCAAACCCTGGGTTTCTTCATGACAATGCTAGGCATCATGTGGCTGAAGTGTGTCAGCAGTTCCTTCATGATGAAGGTGTTGATGCTATGGATTGGCCCCTTCCCCAGACCTGAATCCAATTGAGCACATCTAGGACATCATCCACCGACGCCACACTGCACCACAGACTGTCCAGGAGCTGAATGGTGCTTTAATCCAGGTCTGGGAGGAGATCCCTCAGGAAAACATCTGCCGTGTCATCAGGAGCATGCCCAGGCGTTGTAGGGAGGTCATTTGGCACGTGGAGGCCGCACACACACACACACAAAACTGGGCCTCATTTGAACTTTTAAGTTGGATCAGCCTGTACTTTGATTTTCCACTTTTATTTTGAGTATATTCCAAATTCCAAATGAAAAAATGTAACAATTAAAGAAGGTGCTCAAACATCTTTAAAAAATTATTTTCATTTTTATTTCTAAACTTTTCTCACTGAGATATTTGAATACACTTGTTATTAAAGAACTGTGTGGTGCAGCGGTCTAAGGGTTGGTTCTGTCATCATGGGATCCCCAGTGTGATCTCTGGTGATGCCTTAGCCATCTGAGGACAGGGGTCCTTGGAAAACACTATTAGCTTTGTGTGGAATAGCTCCTGCCCTCAACCCACAGCATGTTGTCACAAGCGTGACTGACCTAGCGGGTCAGCACTCCCTCAGGCGCCTGGGTCTGTCTGGTGCCATTTCATTCACAACAGTGGTTATCATCTTGGTGGCTGTCTACAGAGGAAGCATGTGCTAACCCTAACCCTAGTTTTGCAGTCATTGCTTCTAATAGGGGAAGTCCAGCTAATAGTTTGCACGGTGGAATTTGAGCCAACAAGAGTTTGATTGAAAATTAAAATATATTTGAAAAAAAACAGAAATGGATGAAATGTACTAATACCCTGAAATCCAATCTCTAGGATGGAGTTTGCCGTTAGTCGCCTGCGGCGCTGTGAGAATGCTAAAGGAAAGTACATTCTGCGCTGCAGCCCAAAAGACTACGACAAGTACTTCCTGTCCTTTGTGGTGGGGGTGAGTGAGTCCAGTTTGTTATAAATGAAGGTTCTGGGACACAAATATGACCCGGTTTTAAACCCTGAAGAAAATATTTTAATGAGCTCTGTGATGTATGGAGTGTATGAGCTATGAGAAAATGCTCCTTGTCATGACTGTTTTAGGCTTAATTTGTTTGTTTATAAAGTGTATGTTTCATCCTAATGTTAATATTAGAATACAAATAATATTCAAAACAATATGAAGTGAATTTTTGTTTTTTTACTGGAAATATGCATATATTTTTGAATTGTGACTTATAATGTGTGTGTGTGTGTGTGTGTTTGTGTGTGTAGTATGATGGTATATTTGAATATAAACATTGTCAGATTGTGCGCACTGCATCTGGAGAGTTTGTTCTGAGTGGAGCGAAGTGTGTTTTTGGAAGTCTGAGCGAGCTTCTGCACCGGTACCAGAAGGAGGCGCTACGCTCAGAGGGACACGTCTTCCAGTTCACAAAGTGCTGCCCACCCAGGAGCAAAGGTCAGTGGTCCCTCAGAACATCTGGTACAAATGGAAAAAAAAAGAACATAATGGAAAATAAGCAAACTTACCCTTAGGCAAGAGTAAAATAAATAATAAAGTAGTTGTGTTTATATGTAAACATGTTGTAAACGGTGTAAAACAGAAACGGTGATGTGTGTGTTTGTCCTTTACACCTCCAGTCAGGCTTTTCAGAACACTCTAAACATTCCTAATGCAAATGGGTATAATTCACTGTAAGTGTGCAATACTATAAGATGTTTTTAAGAGGAAAACACTATTATAGGGGTAAATGTTAAACATGAATTACAGGATTAATATCAGGAATTAGGATTTCATCATTCATTCATTCATTGTCTGTAAGCGCTGGTCTAGTTCAGGGTCGTGGTGGGTCCGGAGCCTACACAGAATCACTGGGTGTAAGGCAGGAACACACCCTGGAGGGGGCGCCAGTCCTTCACAGGGCAACACACCCTTTTGTGTGTGTGTGTGTGAGAGAGAGTGAATGAGTGTTCTACATTAACACAGTGTTTAATGTGAAGACAAGAAGTGCCCCTAATGAATTACAGTATGTTGTTTTATTTCTCTCTCTCTCTGTAGAGAAGTCCAACCTGTTGATCTGTCGCAGTAATCAAGGCTCAGATGTGTCTCTATCTCCTTCACTTTTCAAACACAACATCAGTCAGATGGTCTTCCACAAGATCCGAAAGGAGGACCTGGAAACGGTATGTTTCTCTATTTCTCAAACCACTCTTTTCACACATACAGCCCCCACCAGACAAACACTCGTTCTCTCAGGAATCAGGTTAGGCAACACTACTGGTCTGTTTCAAAACCCCTGCCAGTGTCATCACACTAAAGCCTGTGATATTGAGTTTATGTATTCACGCCCTGTTCTCCCTTCTGGTTTTCTTCATATTTACTCAGTGCTCTTTTTTGCGTGTTTATTTTGCTCCATTTAACCTCATCTTTGTGCTCTCACTGAAATGAGGGTCCGGCGAGACCCTAAAAAACTGACTTGGTGGTATATTTTTTGACACCGTGGTCATCGAGGCACTCCCATTGACGTTCACATGCACCGAACAGGTGAAATATAAATAATATACAGGGGGTCCTCGACTTACGACGTTGATCCATTCCTACGTCGCGTCGTAAACCGATTTTCGGTGTAAGTCGGAACATACAACTATCCTAACACCTATCTTCCTCGGTCCCGAGCCGCGTAACCGTGTTACACGAACTTCACGTTACGACGCAAAACCACTTAAGTCGAAACAAGGCTTTATAACTGTATAAAGCCTTGTTTCGACTTAAGTGGTTAAATGGGAGATGTGTCGTAACCACGAAACATCGTAACTCAGGACTGACCTAACCCGAGGACCTCCTGTATTATTAAACAAAACCAAATGTAAATGTAAATGAGACACCTGGCCTTTGATGAGCCTATATTATTTTCATACTGGTACTTACTATAATGTTGCAAATAGATACGTGTAGACCATTGTATTTGGACAATGTCACTGCTATTTCCAAAGCTCATTTAGACATTTGTGTTGTCCTTGTGTGTATGTGTTCTCTCTCAGATGGAGAGTTTAGGTCAGGGGACGTTTACACAGGTTTTCCGTGGTATCAGGCGAGAGCTGGGAGACTATGGAGAGATGCACGAGATGGACGTGGTGATGAAGGTTCTGGATAAGACCCACCGCAACTACACTGAGGTATTAGAGGAAGAAACAATGAGATTCTGATTAGCCCAGTGTAGGAGGAACAGCTTTGCCAGTCCACTTATTAAACTTGGATGATCAATACACCTTTTTTGGAATAGTCTGTGTCTGTACGAGTCTTTTACTGAGTGAGTAATAGAGGATGTACTTTGTTCTCAGTCTTTTTTTGAAGCCGCCAGTATGATGAGTCAGCTGTCCCATAAGCACTTGCTGTTGAACTACGGAATCTGCGTGTGTGCAGAAGAGCGTAAGTGTTCGCTTCAGCCCCCTGAAAACCATGTGCCCTACGTTACAAAATATCATAAGCCGCAAAGCTGTGTTTGTGTCTAATGTAGTGACTGTTACTACAGCTGTGATTTCATCATAGACAAATCATAAAGCCTAGTTCTCAAAAACTATTACTCATATCTTTCCATGAAAAAAGACAATAGTTTGAAGAGAAGTGAAAACAAAGAAACAAACTCACACACGAAGGGAGGAAAAAAGCTCCATCACTTTATAAAACACTGTTCCGTTGCTCCACAACCCAGTGCTTTTGGGCTTTACACCCCTCCACCCAACACTTATGTCCATCAGTTTTTCAATAGAGGCTTTTAACACCTGTGCACCACACAGTGGTTGACTTAACTCATCACAAAGCTTTGCACATTCTACAGGTTTTATACAACGTTTCAGTACATCACCGACAATGAAAACACATTTGTCATTATATATTTATATATTCTTGCTGCCTGTTGGTGTAATATTTCTGAAAATGTAGAAACATGAGATAATTGTTGAAATATTATTTCCCACTCAGACATCATGGTGCAGGAGTATGTGAGGTTTGGTTCTTTGGACACATACTTAAGGAGAAATCGTGTCTCTATCAACATCACCTGGAAACTGGAGGTGGCCAAGCAGCTGGCCTGGGTCATGCACTACCTGGTGGGTGAAATAAGACACTCTTTTGTGTGTATTTTAAGGAAGACAGCATTTTTAACTTTGAATGGTGTTATAGGAAAAAACAAATCCAGGAGTGTGAAAATGAAAACCAATGTGTATGTAATAGTATATATATTTTTTACATTGTCCTCCCACCACGCCATGGAGAGTGTAAGCATTAAAGTTTTGTGCACGTGTCCTGCTCTTATAGGAGGATAAGAACCTGATCCATGGAAATGTTTGTGCTAAAAATGTTCTGCTGACCAGAGAAGAGGACAGAAAGACTGGAACTCCACCATTTATTAAACTGAGTGACCCTAGCATCAGCCTCACTGTACAGCCCAGAGAGAGTGAGATAATTATACACACACACACACACACACACACACACCTTGCCGTGCATTTTATTAGTACAGTGAAATCTTGACCTAAGAGTGAATCAAATTACGAATTTCCGAAATACGAGCCGATGCTCAGACACACATTTGCTTTATGATGCGAGCTGAGATCTGAGTTACAAGTTTTTTTGTAGCATTGTAGCATTAAGCGTGTAGTGTGTAAGTTAAGCGATAGAGCACAAAAAGATAAACTCCCCCATTCTCCTCTAACTCCGCCAGCGTCTTTGTCTAATCTTCAAGGTAAATACACTTAATAGGACCAGTTTATTTCTATACATTCTCTTTTATTATGCGTTATTATTTTTTAAACATTATTTATAAAGTATGTTTTTCTTATTTAAAAACCATAAAAAATTGGTTTGGTTTTTGGAGGGCTGGAATGGGTTAATAGCATTTCAATTCATTTTATTGGAGAAATTTAATTTGATCTACATGCAAATTGCTCGTTCACAAAATGAGTTAAACTCGTAAGTCAAGGTATAACTGTATTTAGATATGAACTAGTTACAATTGAGTTTTTTAGGGTTTTTGTTTTCCATTTGAAGCTGACACTATTTTTCCCTAGAGTGAAAAATACTAGAGTGAGAAAAGTAGGCCCTCTACTGGCCGTTCTGCTGTTCAAATCAAATATACAGGGGTTAGACCAGGGGTCGGCAATGAGTTCACAATTTTGAAAATGATTAATGAGTATTTAATTAAAATGTATTTTATTTTAGTTCGTTCATTTTCAAAATGTAATTCTATGAAGATTGTTGCGATCTTGTGACATCTAAAATATTTTAATATTTAAAATATTTTTGTCGCTTATAATACACGTCACAACTTCCAACGTGCGACACCCGCCAGTGAGCGGTTTCTGGAACTTTCTGACCGCTGACTGCACGGCGCCAGTAAAATAATGACGTCACACAGAGAGAGGACAGCGTTGTTTGCTGCCAGTGGATAATTTAAGTTCGGCGTTTTTTTTCCATTACCACAAGGACTCAAATAGACATTGAGTATTTTCCTTAACCGTCAACACAACGTCTTTTTTTTTAAAGGAGTTAAAAATGTTTTGTTGAATGCAGAAATGTTATTTCATTTTCTCTGCAGTCGTTCATTGATTTCATAAATGTAACACAGTGTAGTTTGTTTATACACAGCACAAAGGCAAAAAAAAAAAACTGTCATGCGCAGTGTTATTTCGTTTAAAAATTCAAAAGGGTTTTGTGGCTCCCAGTGTTTTCTTTACTGTGTGAAACGGGTCCAAACGGCTCTTTGAGTGGTAAAGGTTGCCGACTCCTGCCCTACACCGTACTAATAAATTATTGTGGTCTACAACCAGGTGTTTCAGTTTCAGTGTCCAACCCCTGTACATCCCCTTAAATTGCGTCAACAGTTTAATTGTGACACCTGACTCACTCACTGTATGTGAAATGTTTTGAAATGTTGTGTTGTGCTGCTAGGGTAAAATGGAAGAAGTGAGAAAGCCCTGCTCAGAGAATATTTCACAACTTCCCACAAACATGTCTGTGCTTAAATAAAAGAGTGAAAAATACCACATAAACAAGATTACTGTGTGCACTGAATGCTGAGTCCCTGTCACTAAAGACCACTGTACTTCTGTGTCTGTGCTTTTAGTTCTGATTGAGCACATCCCCTGGGTCCCCCCAGAGTGTGTGGAAGACTCTAGAAATCTGAGCTTGGACACCGATAAATGGGGGTTTGGCACCACGCTGTGGGAGATTTACACAGGAGGAGAAAAACCTCTCAGTTCATACGATTCCTCAAAGGTAAAACACCCCAACACCTCTCACTCCACAGCTGCACATTCTGATTAACAACCTCTTTCAGTAGGCCTTCTACTGGCCGTTCTGTGACACTCACTGCATGTCAGATGTTTTTGAAATGTGTTGAGCTGTGGGGGGGGAAAGGGAAGAAGAGAGAAAGCACTGTTTAAAGACTGTACTTAAATAAAACCATTATAAAAACACTGTAATGCTCAGTCAACAGTAGATTAATGCTTGTAAAACCTGTGCTAGGATTCTCAAGCCCTGCTTTGTTTGGGTGTGTGTGTGTGTGTTTTACAGAAACTGCTGTTCTATGAGGATAGGCATCAACTGCCTGCTCCTAAATGGACAGAACTGGCCAATCTTATCAACAGTTGCATGGATTATGAGCCCTCGCAGAGGCCTTCCTTCAGAGCCATTATCAGAGACTTAAACAGCCTCTTTACACCCGGTACACACTCTATCCCCCTGATTACAGCAACATTGAACAGTTTTTTCTCACTGCGGCTCCCACAGATAATCCAACAATAAACTCTAATGCACATTTAATCATGGCATGAACATGATTAAATATATAGCAGAATGCTACTAAGTATAATGCCTTGTACAGTTCAGTGATCTCTGCATTTGTAGGTTAGATTTATTAATAATAATAATTGTTAGTAGTAGTAGTGTTTATTAGAATGATAGGTGACAATATTAATGAATTAATGTGAGATTAATTCTCTCTCTCTCTCTCTGTTAGATTACGAGTTGTTAGCAGAGAATGATACGGTTCCGGTGAGGAGTCGTGGGTTTGGTTTTGCTGGGGCTTTTGAGAGTCAGGAGCCTGTTCAGTTTGAAGCAAGACACCTCATCTTCCTCCAGCAACTGGGGAAGGTACAACACTCTTTTCTTTTCTTATGTCAGAAAATGCTTACAGTGCATTGAAAGAAATGTTTTAAAAAATTTTAGACAAAACTCACACGTTTTTTTCCGTCTCTGCAGGGTAACTTTGGTAGCGTGGAGAAGTGCCGTTATGACCCACTGCAGGACAACACAGGCGAGGTGGTGGCAGTGAAGAAGCTTCAACACAGCACAGCGGAGCACCTGCGAGACTTTGAGAGGGAGATCGAGATCCTTAAATCACTGCAGCATGAAAACATTGTCAAATACAAAGGAGTCTGCTACACTGCAGGTGAGGCAGTTTAAACTAGGGTTATTAATGCAGTTAGTTAGTTATAGCACCACGGCTAACAGATGGCCAACAGAGGGCGCTCTCTGCTCTAGAGTGGCTAGTCAAATTATGTGTGTGTCTGAAGGAGTCATGTGATACTTCTGAGGGTTTTTTAAATTTTATTATTATTAAATTTCACACTGTCAGGGAGCCCTAGGGCGCCGCTCTGGTCCGTTTCTTTTCCAAATATTGATATTAATGTCGTTTAAACCCCGGAAAGGTTTGAGTGCTGACATCACAACAAAGGGATAAAATGTGAGGCCCTTAGGCTTCATTCACAAACTGCCATTGTCACTATTTTTGTCACAAATATTTGTATGAGGCATATATTCTTTTCAATAAACCTGTTCACACTTTAGTGTTTAGGGATTGAATACTGACGAGGAGCATGTGGTAAACACGTATCTCCAAGCTATGAACGCCCAAACCTGAGACTAATTCATCTCGTTTACCTGCGAAGTGTGAACCTCCTTTCTGACTTCCATTAGTTTCTTGCGTAATGTGATTGAACTTCAGGCTGAAACTAATTTTGATCACCGTCTCTGTTTTTTCTCCAGGTCGAAAAAATCTGCGGTTGATAATGGAGTACCTGCCCTTTGGGAGTTTGAGAGAATACCTCACTAAAAACAAGGATCGGTTTGATCACAAGAAGCTACTGCTGTACGCCTCACAAATCTGTAAAGTATGTACACACACACAAATAAATGTGTTTTTCCCTTTTTCTTTTATTTTTTTTTACTTACATAGTTGAGAGGGAAAAATATAAATTATAAAATATATTTTGTTCATTTTGGGTTGTTTATGTCGGCTCTCAATGCACAAGTTTTATGAAGCAGATTTCTTTAAAAGACTATTGATAAACGTTGTTTTAACAAACAATATTAATATTATTGTTGTTTTATTGCTACTATGATGATGATTATCCATCCATCCATTCATTATCTGTAAGCGCTTATCCAGTTCAGGGTCGCGGTGGGTCCAGAGCCTACCTGGAATCATTGGGCGCAAGGCGGGAATACACCCTGGAGGGGGCGCCAGTCCTTCACAGGGCAACACACACACTCACACCTACGGACACTTTTTGACACAGGGAGAACACACCACACTCCTCACAGACAGTCACCCGGAGGAAACCCACGCAGACGCAGGGAGAACACACCACACTCCTCACAGACAGTCACCCGGAGGAAACCCACGCAGACACAGGGAGAACACACCACACTCCTCACAGACAGTCACCCGGAGGAAACCCACGCAGACACAAGGAGAACACACCACACTCCTCACAGGTCCCTGGAGCTGTGTGACTGCAACACTACCTGCTGCGCCACCGTGCCGCCCCATAATGATGATGATTATTATTATAACAGTGTTTAATGTGCAGTGAACATTGACCTCAAAATACCTGCCCTGAAGTATGTGGTTTGTATTTCTTAAAGGGAATGGACTACCTGGCGTCCAAGCGCTATGTCCACAGAGATCTGGCCACAAGGAACATCCTGGTAGAGAGTGAGTTTCGGGTAAAGATTGGAGATTTTGGCCTGACAAAGGTTCTGCCACAGGATAAAGATTATTACACAGTCAGAGAGCCGGGGGAGAGCCCGATATTCTGGTGAGAGATCATCACACACACACACACAACTACATACACTGTACATCCGAAACCATGTAGACACCTCTTCTAACTTGTGAATTCAGCTACACGTTGAGGATGATAATTATCACAATCATTATAAAGCTTAACTTGCTCATTGTGTGTTGAAGGTACGCTCCCGAGTCTCTGACGGAAAGTAAATTCTCAGTGGCATCAGACGTGTGGAGTTTTGGGGTTGTTCTGTACGAGCTCTTCACCTACAGCAATAAAAACCGCAGTCCACCTGCTGTAAGTCTGCCTCTCGCGCTCCGTCTCCTGTTCTGTGCAGGAAGATCAGCAAATTTTCATTTTTCACAGAATGAATTTCACTACAACATCCTGGTTCTGTCCCTCAGGTGTTTATGGAGAAGATGGGGCTTGATAAGCAAGGACAGATGATCGTGTATCACCTGATTGATCTGCTGAAAAACAACTACAGACTGCCAGCTCCTGAGGGATGTCCTGCTGAGGTAAAACAGTCAGTTACATACAGTCAGCCAAAAATTTAGGGACACCCAGCGCTTCAAAAGGCAACAGTGATGTGAGAACTATTCAGATGAACAAATACGATGTTTTCTGTCCAGTGCTTTCATATAAATACTATCATAAGAACGACTCTGTGTCTGATTGAACCTACATTAGACACCTTTAGAGTTGTTTGAGTGAGATGAATAAACGTCAGTTTAAGTTTCATTTTGGTGAAAAAAGATCAATTAACAAGGAAACATTAACCGATGTAAAGCATTTTCAAATTTAAGTGTTTGCCTCTGTAATGGTGCACCACAGTGGTTTCACAGCGTTGGGTTCTTGTGTTTCTCTCTGACAGGTGCACTCTCTGATGAAGGAGTGCTGGGCAGCAGAACCAAGCCAGCGCCCGTCCTTTAAACCTCTCGGCCAGGCCGTGGACTCGATCCGAGAAAGTAAAGAAGGCTGAGGGAGCGGTCATCAGGGAGCGTGAACAAGTATGAGGTGGAGAGGGCATTTTACTGCAGACCACTGGGTGGTGCCAATGCTGCAGTCTCTGAACTCTTGAGAACTGCAGGGGAGCAAGGCTTTCTCTGCCTCTATCAGGGCAATCCATTTTTGCTTTGCTCCTTATACAATAGCAAACCTTACAAACATGGGGGAAAAAAGCATGGCTTTCTGTTTCCGTCGCCTGAGGAATAACAGTATAGCCATTAGTTTCTCATCTTTTCAGGTGTATTTTGTTTAATGTACAAAAATGAAAAGGTAAACCAGGATCCTCAGACGACAAACACATCCTGTACAAAAGGCAGTAGGCAGGTTGTAAGAGATTTCTTCACCTCTGTCCACCTCGCCTTCAGCTGCCACCAACCACAGCCACAAAGGCTTTCGAGGAGGACAACGGAGCCGATGATGTTGTTGTTGATGCAAATGCTGAACCATTCAATCTGCACGGCCTCTACGTATTTCAGGGTCATTTTCACTGCTTTAAGGTGGTGTTCACATTGAAATTCCCACCTGTGATAGTGGCTTGTACCCAGGTGCCATTCTCCAAGTTGATGAGGAATGTTTCATGGCTCAGTTTCATCAGCAGCCTGACGAAGGTCACAAGGGCAATCAATTTACAAAGAAAACCCTACTCATCATTTATTAACTCAGCATCTCATGACAAGGGCTTCAGGTTTCATAATAAAGATATCCTAGACATTGCATCCCTTAACTATGACTTAGTAGAGTCATAATTTTGAGAAACTTTCATTTTTACGAATTAATAAAAGGCTTTTATATGTTTTTACTCGTGGCTGAGGCAGGCTTGCATTACTTAGGTGTCAAAATTGCGATATCAGTTTAAGAGGTCATTAAGTGTCACAGTGACCTTGTTTCATATCGATGTGTTTGTGTTGCGTTTACAGATTGTTTTTATTATTGTTCTTGCTTATTTTTATACTGGATATAATTGCAAAGGCAAGAAAAAGTCTTCTTTTGTGTGTGTGTGTGTGTGGCTGGGTGTGGTGCTGTACAAAGACATGTTGGCATTTAAATGCGCTTGTTCTCAGTAGAATTAGCTTGGGGACTTTGTGTGTGTTAATGATTCTCTGTAGAAATGTGCTAATCAAGTTTGAGCTTGCGTCAGATGAAAGACGTCAGGGTTCGCATGTGCGTGGTGAGGTGTTATTAATCATTCATCCACCATGTTGAGAAGACCGTCACAAGCAGTAGCCATTTGTTTGTGTTGTGTGTGTGTGTATATTTTTCTCCCCGTGTTTAGAGCCTACAGAAAACAATTTACATATTGTCACTGCCCAAGAAATACATGTATCTCCAATTTAATGATGACGGACCAATAGAAATGCTCCAAAATTACTTGGAATAAAAGCTTTTTTACATTGACTGCCACTGAAACTTAAGGAGGTTTTTCCCTCTTCTCCTGTAACATTACTCTTTTGGAGTAACTCTTTACTCTTAATGGAAGTTCATTTAAACCATTTCTGTTGGTTCAATTCAACATGTCCATTTCCGCCACATAATTTAAATTTCAATAATATGTAAGTTGCTATCTCAATACATTGAGATACCATCTCATTATTTTGAGATACTAAGTCAAAATATTCATATAATATCTCATTATTTTGAGATACTATCTTATAATTTAGACATACTAAGCCAAAATATTGAGATAGTAAGTCGATAAATTGAGATCCAATCTCATTATTTTGAGATACAAAGTCAATACTTGTTATATATTATCTAGTATATAATATACTAGATAAGTTTACAATCTGAATATATTGACTTATTATCTCAAAATAATGAGATAGTATCACAATATATTGGCTTTGTATCTCAAAGTATTGACATTGCCAATTGCATATTAATGCAAAATAAATATTGTTGCCTTTTTGTATTATTTTATTTGGCGGAAACTGGCTTCCATAAACATGAAATCTGCACACAGCATAACGAGCCTTTTCACATAATGTCAGAAAATGGCGATACAAGGTTCAGTGTAAATAGTGAAATCATGAGCACTGCCATGTTCTTAGACATTGAGCCTGTTTCATGACAGAACTTTGTTGTCAGTGGTCAATCACCACTTAAAGCCTTACCACCAAAGACCTGAGCGTAATCTGAATTTTAGGAGCCAGGTGTTTGTCTGAGAGCGGTGATGTCACGTTGTAGAAAACCAATTTTAACGATGTATTTCATGTAATATAGCTTCAAAAGCTCCCTGTCCGTAGTCAGTGTTGTATAAAACTGTGAGGTTTGGGGGATATTTACTTTGACTTGTATTTCTCTACTGAGTCTGCAGCTTTGAGACTTGGCCGTCTATTCACTGTGAAGATGTGAGGGTGTTTCAGCCGGGGCCTGCTTTGTGAACGTGGCACAAAACAGGGCAGAGGTTATTTACATATATCTGTTTAAAAGGCACTAATGAGAAGAGCCTTTTTGTTTAGTTCTGTGAGGTAAAGAGGTTGAAATGTCATTGTTTCAGCATGAACTGATTCTGTTTTTGTTCTTCACGATTGCTTTGTGCCACATGAATGGACTGAGTGGCTTGTAGTGAGTGAACGACAGGGAAAATACGGAGGAGTCCTTTAATAGACAACGAAGCATCAGTAATAAACACATGAAACTGTGAAAGGACTGTTCAGTGTGGAGCAGCGAGACCCCGCCGTCCACAGAGGTGTCCGCTTCTCAGATCAAAGGGTCGAACAAACAATGCAATTTCTACTTTGAAAACTGGACACCCGGAGTTCTTTGGATCAGAGAGTAACTGAAGCACGAGAGTACGGAGGATTTCTTTTTTACGGATAAATGAACCTTTTTGCATTAGAGTCACCTTTTAATGTGTTTGTACAAAATACAAATGTATTCCTTTCTGTTTTATATGCGTTTCTTTTGTCTCATTTCAGAGAAAAGAACAGAATACTTTTAAAATGTTTTAAGTTTTTTAAGAAATAAAAAAATAATTGAAAGGAAATATTGATGTGTGAAAATGTTTCATTGTCACAGTTCAGAACGCTGTGTAGTCCAAGACTAGGCTTGATTCCCTTCTGAGAAACCACCCCTTTATGTTGTAACAGATGAGAGTTGGTGGCGACTTACGTTTTTGACAATGACATTTATTTACTTTGTTTACACTTTCACGGTGCACAGTATTTACAGGTGTGCAGTTATTCATCCTTCAACTCTTCCGTCAGAAATGTCTGAACAGAGATGCAGAACAGAACAGTGTGGTATTCATTAACCCTTTAAACCACAGGCCTTTAACAAACAGTATTTTGTTACTGCTGGAGCACGACACGGTGGGGGCTGCTCCTCTTGGGACCACAAGCTTGTTCCTACAACACAGGCCATTGTGTTTATGTTAGGGTTAAGATGAGACATTGGGTAAGGTCATGGTTAGGGCAAGGAATATGTTTAGCGTTGGGTAGCGTATATTTAGATTAAGAATGAGGTTCAGGGTAAGGATTAATGTTTGTGTAATTACAGGGTTAGTTTGGTAAGGGTTAGGGTTAAAACAAGGTCATAGTTAGGGGAAGGTTGTGTTTGGGTTTTTTGTCTTTGCCCTTTTTAGATTTAAGGAGTCAATGAACATCAGAGTGTAAAGTCCTGGAACACACAGTCTGCCCTTCTTTACTCGTCCCTCCGTCCCTCCTCAGCAGAGGCGGCCGATGTCGTATTTGGTGCAGCCATGGTTACAGCACATTCCCGCGAGCCCCGTGGAGAAATGCCTCTTGTTTCTATCCGTGCGCGTGTCCGTGTCCCCATAGCGAGCTGAAGGAATCAGGGCGTTCAGCCAGGCTCTGTCTAGCACACCTACAAGCGCCTCGGAGCGGTTTGGCACTCGGCTTCGCTCGGATTGTTCTATTAAAGTTTGGGGAAGTTTGGTCTCCACTCGGCTTTGCTCGGCTCGCTCTCCCACAGCGTCTAGCAGCTCACTGAGAGAAGGGGAGGAGGAGGAGGAGAGGATGGAAGAAGACATGAAAGAGGGTTGCTGGCTGCTTTGGCTCCAGATGGAGTCTCCACTTCTGTCCGAAGGGTTTTGGAAGGAGGTCAACAGGAGAGGACCTGAGAGAAACCAGGGAGATATATATATAAACGCCATTAGTGTTGTTAAATACTTAAGATTAGTCTGTTACATAAACTATATGGCCATTCTTACAGTGAGTGATGTCAGCTATGACTTAGGTCACCATGCTGAATGCCAAGTATCAGCTAGAGGGGTGTAAAGCCCCCCACAACTGGGCTGGGGAACCCTACGAGGGTTCATTATTAACATAAATGGTTTTATATAGAGCCCTGAACAATTAAAGAAACACTTGCTTCCAAAAGTGATCTAAGACTGAACTGGAGCTGACCGTGGTGCTGAAACTACAAATAAAATCTCCATTTCAGCAAACCAGATTTTTCATCTTTATTTTAAAAGTCCTCTTTGGCTCTAAGAAAGTTCCTGGTTAGGAACAGTATTCCGATCAGAATTCAGAAAAAAAAGATGTGATTTTTGTAAAGATGATATGTCTGATATTCTGCCATCAGATGTTAGAGCACAAGCATCTCGGACCAAAACAAATGCTTCGTATTCATGCCTCCCCTCTCCCATCATGATTTCAACACTTACTACCATGGAGCTGATAATATTCACTAGAAATTCATGCTATTTCATACTGTTCATATGGACAACAGCTACACTGTGTGTGTGGTCAGAGTGGAAGTTAAATATTGCCATTCTGTGCTGGCATCAAGCCAGAATAACCACAGTGTCCGTGCCGATAAAAACAGACGTTCTGTACAATCAAAAGAATATTCTTTAGTTGATTTAAATTCAATTTTAGAAAGTACGGAAAAGAATGGAGAGTATTTACACACAACTCAGTGGTTTTCTTTACACATGAGCGATTTGGTTTATCCAAGATAATTTCTTTTATTTGGCCAGACTTGATCTATACTCACTGTTCCAAACAGCTCATTAAGGATATCAGAACTTGATTTACTCATGTTATTTGAACATATTCTTATGTGGGTACACCTCATTGTAGTAATGCAGTACTGAAACTGATCCTAAAACACTTTGAAACAGCCAATCCACCTAATATTGTGGAGAAAACCCACACAGTCACAGGGAGAACACAACACACACCACACAGATGGTAATCCATGTATCCATAACTGAGTAAACTGAGTTATTACTGTATTCTTTGTTTTAGTGTATTGTTTGTAAACTGTATTCTTTGTGTTTTAGTGTATTGTTTGTTAGCTGAGTTACTACTGTATTGTTTGTAAACGATTTTGTGTTTTTAGTGTATTGTTTGTAAACTGAGTTACTACTGTATTCTGTGTTTAGTGTATTGTTTGTAAACTATTCTTTGTGTTTTTAGTGTATTGTTTGTAAGCTGTATTCTCTTTTGTTGTAAAGAGATATTGTGTTGTTACACTGCAAGTTGTATTACTCACCGTCTCTTGGGGTTGTTTCTGAGTCCTGCTCCAGGCTCCTCCTCCACCTGGATCCTCCACAGGTGAAGATAACGGCTCTGATGAACTCTCTGCCGCATAGTTTCACCCCATAGTCCCTCTGCAGAGTTGCGTCAGTCACACACACCAAACACACCACCAGCACTACCGCCACAGAACACACACTCATACAGGAGCTGGCCATCAGACTCTTGCTCTGAGACACTGACTCTGTCACACACTCACTCTCTGATTCTGTGGCTTCCCTTCTGGGTGTCAGTCCTCTATTGCCCCCTTCTCCATGAGGGGCTACTTTTATACCCTCCCACTGGCCCCTGAACCACGTCAGCACTAACCCCCACCACCACCACACCATTACTCACCCTTCCTCAAGCTCAGTCCACAGTCCAATCAGCAGCAGACTTCCTCAGTAGTTAAGGTACATTGTATGTCCTCAAGATTTTTTTTTTTATTTTTATTTTTTTTTTTACAATTACAGCTGCTTTAAAGTCCACGCTCTGCTGGCACAGTACTGAGGGAAGACCAGGACCCTCTGGAGCAGCAGGGTATGACCTTAGAGTGACCACGCTCAATGCCAAGAAACTGCCAGAGAGGTATAAAGCCCCTCCGCTGGATAGAGATGCATTCTCTCGAGTGATGGAGCACCATTCGATACCTTTGGGATGAGTTAGTACCTGACTATAGTAATATTTGTCACTGAATGCCATCAAATCCTCAGAGAAATGTTCCAGCTTCTAGTTTTTCCAGAAGAGACTGTAGCTGCAGCAAAAAGGAGGACAAACTCCAGATTAATCTCCTCTACTTCAAGTCGTAAGAAGTGACTTTGCCGTTTAAAAAGGAGTTTTCTTCACTGATGAATAATAAAATCACAACCAGAGTCTGTTTTTACTCAAACACACGGGTTATATTTTTCTGTTCAGAGTCGTAACGTCCTAAACACATTATCAGCAACCTGTCTAATACATTTTAATCTTCAAACAATGTACATGAGCTGTTTTACTAACATTCATCGCAAGGTTTCAAAGCAGGGCAACGGATCTAGAGCAGACCTTCATCTGAAGGCACTGAAATTATACTAAAGTATGGATGAAATAAACAAATACCATAGGAATTATTTCAAATCACTGTCAATCTAATCCCCGCATTACTTCTCATTCTGAAACGCTAAGAAGTTTAATCAACCTCTTTCTCGTCATGTTTAATCACATATTAACTCAAATGTTGATTACACAAATCACAAACAAATCTGCATAGAAATGTGTGCGTTTCTGTTTGAGCAGTGGGTTGTGGCTGTACATTTACAGGTGAATTAACAACTGGAGTCAAGCTATCCGCACTTTGGAAACTGACGGTCAAGTCATCCGCGCTTCAAATCCGAATGCACGTATAGGCGCGTCATTACGGTTTTTCATTGCGGAGAACGCCACATCCGCTTTGGGACAGAGAGTCTGAAACCCGCGTTTGAGCAGCGATGTCTCTGTTACTAAATAAATGCACGCAATGCTAAAATGGACTAAAATTAACAAGCCATTAGGAATATATTTCACACAATCTTGAGTAAAGTAAAATATCAAATAAAAAACTGAAAAGTGGGGCATGAAATATTAACGCAAGGATAATATTATACGAATAATATTGCTCACCCCACTTTTCAGTTTTTTATTTGATATTTTATTTTATTCACGATTGTGTCCCACTTGTCCCACAATGGGACAGCCAAGAGGTCCCTGTTTAATGACAGTGGAATGGTTTAGGAATTATGGGTAATTTTTGAGAAATCCATATTGGTAGGTATTCAGTATAAATCCATGAGAATATTATACAGTGAGCTACCTGTGTTTAATGACAGTAAAATGTAATCTGTATTTCTACATGTCCACCAGGATTACTATTCAAAGCCAGTTAAGTGTTTATAGAAAAGTAAAAAATACGTAAATATATGAAATAATCAAAGCGTGTTTTGCCTCTTTAAAGTGATTTAAAACGAAATATATTCCTAATGGCTTGTTAATTTTAGCCCATTTAAGCATTGGGTGCATTTATTTAGTAACAGAGACATCGCTGCTCAAACGCGGGTTTCAGACTCTCTGTCCCAAAGCGGATGTGGCGTTCTCCGCAATGAAAAACCGTAATGACGCGCCTATACGTGCATTCGGATTTGAAGCGCGGATGACTTGACCGTCAGTTTCCAAAGTGCGGATAACTTGACTCCAGTAATTAACATAGGGTGACCAGATCTGAGACGGTAAAAAAGAGGACACGCCCCTCGCTGCCGTTGTATTCTTAGCTGAACCTATGTGTGCTTTTAGGTCCTTTACACCTTTATTTGCTACACAAAACATGGGAATTTCTTTTTTAATTCATCCGAGAACTTACATTTACGTTTCGGCATAGCTGCTCGAGATGAGGGTGGGTACATGAGCTTTGCCTGACGTAAACAAGGACTACTGACGTGCAGACTGACCAATTAAATGTTTACAGAGAAGGTTATCGACCAATAACGGTAGCTCTAGAGTCAGACCGTCCAATCAGAATATTTTAGGCTACTTCACCACGCCCCCCTTCTCACTCAAGTGAACCAATCGGAGTAGGGGAGGGCGGGACTAGTTTGTGAACGAAACTTCTCGAACTTCTATGTAAGCTCTAGAAAAACAAAATGCCGGACGTTTGTGAAATTCCGCTCGGACATTTTTTTAAGTCTAAAAAAGAGGACATGTCCGGGTAAAAGAGGACGTCTGGTCACACTAATTAACAGCTTACTTTTTTTTAAAATGCCATAAATATGCAAATATGTCTAGATACTGGTTTAAAGCTTAATATCATCATAATCAGAAATATTTTATATACGGACTGGATTTAACAAGCAATGGTCACCCGCAATATTTTACACTCACTGAGCATTCTCTCAGCTCCACTGACCACACAGAAGAGCTTTGGACCTGCACAACTACAGACTGTAGTCCATCTGTTGCTCTGCATACTCTGTTTGCCCCTTTCACTCTGTTCTTCACTGGTCAGGACCGTCCTGTTTAGAGAAGACCAAGGTGAAAACGGGGGAACACAAAGTACACAGAGCGATGGGCTACAGGCTGTAGTTGTAGAACTACATGTGGTCCTGTGGTCAGTTGAACAGAGAGAATGGACAGCGAGTGTATAAATTTATTAGCTATCATTTTAAGCATTTTTGTTGGAATTAAAACAGATTTAAAAAACACTATTGCCTTTAAATATAAGTCAATAAAGTAACACTTTATTCTCAGTAAATTTGATCTTGAATTTTTGATACAGTATAAAGCGCCAGTGGATTTGTCAGATCATGCCAAAAATGGATACACAAGGTTTTGTAGCCAGAGCAACTTGCTAGAATTAAACAGAAGTGCTGGCCTCTGTTCTTGAGTAACAAACTGTCTTTGAGGTATAGAACACAGAACACATTTTCAGCCTTAAAGCAACTCTAGGTAGTATTTCTACCACTAAATTACAGCTTCAAAATCATTGTGATTCTTCACTGAGCTATAATAGGGAGAACAGGGCCTCTGTCTTTGCTACTCTGGGCTCAGCACTGCAGAAACTGCACTATGTATTTTCTAAAGGAGGGTAGGAAAACACCCCAACTCCCTCCCCATCTCCACCTTGATTTCAGGACAGTGCTGTAAAAGTGAATTACACCCTTCAACTGTAGGGGGAGCCCATGAGCAAACATACAAAACCTTACCTAGTGTTGCTTTAAATCCCCTGACAGTCGACACTAACCGAAACACAGAGTTATTGAGAGTAGAGGCTGGTGGCTGCTCCCCGCTGCGTAAAGACAAGGTCTGAGATTCAAGTATTGTATTCCTCTTACACTTTGGTTTAAAGTTGTGTAGGCATTTGCAGGTCCAAAAGTATCCAGACAGCACTCAATGTGCACCCACTGCTGACAGAGCTCACATAGCCTCCACAGATAAGCACAGACCAAACGAAAGGAAAGTTCTGGGGCAGAGAAATGAGTGTGGAATGTATAAAAGCTCCCCAGCACTGAGCTGTGGAGCACTTCTGTAAAGTACTGGGGCTCCATCCAATTCTTCAAAGTCTTCACAAAATGAAAGGCTCTTACTGCGGTAAAGAATAGAACAAACACTCTTTGAGTGCCCTTAATTTTAGAGGAAGTGCCTAACAAGCCTGTTTCCATAGGTCAGTTCATATTTGTGTTTTGGGGAAATGCAAACCAAAAGTTAATCAAATTTTAATCACTTTTAATCATTTTACTCTTTTTATGTAATTGTTTAATTGGACTTTTACAATTTTATTCTGGCTGTTTTTTTTAATTGCTTCTGTATGAAAGGTGCTCTACAAATAAACGTGCCTTGCCTAAAAAAGACCTCTGAAAGCAACCCTACATCATTTGTCATCTCCTTAATGATTCCTCAAAAATAATTCTCGTAATTTAAAAACTGTTATGAATTAATGATTACATTTGGTTGTGATCATGTTTTACACTAAAAGACAAATTATAATCAAACTGGAACACAATCGGCGTTGCTCTCTGGGAGGGTAGGGTGGCCTCCGTCACACTCCCTCTCCCTGTTTGTGATGGCAGCTCACACTGGGGTCTGGACAGTTTGCAGTGTCTGGGAAATGTGGCAAAAACTTGGGATAAACACAATAGAAAATTACAAAATACAAAAACCTTAACTGTGTCAGTGGGTTTAATTCTACGAGGGACGTGACTAAGAGAAATGTTCAAAATTATTTTAATATGTCAGTGTAAGGTTTAACCTCATTTTATTTGAAAAATAAAATAAAGAAAGTGGACGGTCTTCAGATCCTGGGGGTGCCAGGGGAGTGGGGGTCGCCATTTGATGTAGTGAACTGCACGGAAAATGCCACGACTATAGTTCTGTAACTGTTCATAAACAAACTTTAAGCCACATCTTTCATTCGTGTGATTCCCCAAACTGAATGCAGTGTGGGTTTTCTTACATATTCTTTCCTACAGATTTCTAAAGGACAGTGAAGTATTAAAGGAAGGTCATAAGACACGTGTTTGAAGCCTTCTGCTATTTTTCTAACCGCCGGAAATCACAAGAAAAGATGTTGGAGTATTTCTTTAAAGGAGCAGGCAGTCATTTTCTCCAAAACTGCTTCTTCATGTTATTATACAGCAGCTAATATACTGACACGTATTGGCCTGGAGTGTCAGAGCTTCTGTTTCTAACGTGGCTCACACTCTGTGGAGCAAAATCAGCTCAATTCACAAACTATAAAGCAACTTGTCTCTTCAACTTATAGAATTATTTACAATGAATCCCTTTCAATAATCTCACCTATTACTGTTTAGAGGTAAAATCACTGACTGCTCCTTTAAGTGTAGTGCTGCTTTAGTAATGATCTGAGGGCCATTGAGGGTTCATGCTGTGGTGTGACAGGACCGTATTCATGTGTCTTTGACTGTTACTGGCTGACACTGAACCAGAAAAGTTTGAGGCTGAGGGTTCCTTATTTCTCTGGCAGAGGTGGCAGGTGATATTTGGCTCTTCGTACTTTCTCAATGCCCTCAAACGTGGGCGTTCCATGGGGTAAACTCAGACGATCGGCTTCGGACACCATGATGCTCTCTGCTTCGTCTGTAAACACAATCAAGAAGGTACAGAAAACACACATCACCACTTAAAAGATCACAATCCCTGGTCACAGTGGTAATAATACTGATTATGGAGAGTTTCGGCTCTTCTGGGAAGACTATACGCGAGGTGACGTAACACTGCTCTGACGATTGGACCATATTCAGTTACACAAACATTACATTAGTGAGGTCAGGTCCTCTTCAGCATTGGCCTGTGGTTTAAAAGCATGGTGACCATGTGCAGCTGTTAATGAGCGTCCCATTCTATGAGTCAATGCTTTTCTATACACACTGTGACAGAAACGCTGGGTTTTAGTCACTTTCTCTTTGTCTTCTTTGTTCTTCTTTTCACTCAATTTAATCAGTACCCTTATCTCTCCATGCACAATGTGTTTGTTTTGCTCCGTTTAACCTTGTCTTTGCACTCTCACATAAACACGGGTCCAGCGTTGTGGCTGGAGAGACTCCGAGGAGGTGGCGGGACCACTCTGAATCGCCTACTGTCTACGCAAGACACCGCACAACATCAGAAGACAAGACTAGTGTGCGTGGGTTGGTAGGAGCTCCAGATCCCACAATTAATGTGTTCATACGCTCAAAAATGTCCCCTTTAAACCATCAGACAGGAACCCATGACTCATGAGGTGATTACTGATCGAATAGAAGCAGTCTCTGGACTTCAAACCTGGATGATTAATCCTAAATAAAGCTGGAATCCTGGAATCGACCGGTGATCACAGGCTGAAGGTGAAGGGAAAAAAGGGAAACCCCATAGGTACAGACTGAATAAGGACAAACAAACAGTAATGAGTGGAAAGTGATAAATAAACACATATAAATCACAGTTTAAAGCCTCTCAGGACCTCTATCAACTTGCTGTGCCCTGGAAAGAATAAAGTTGAGACTGGACTGGAATTACGAATGGAAGAAAAGCCTTGAAAGTTTTCAGAATCGAGAGCTTGGAGCACTTTACACTGATTCATAAAGGTGCTGATTGAATTAATTACATGGTGCGCTGTCTGGAGGAAGTTAAAAACCTCTTATTATAATATTATCATAAACATAATTGAACGCCAAGTCGTCAGCAGAAGAGAACAAGACTGATGCTATTCCCCATTTATTCTCACACCACTTTGTGTCGTTTCCAGAAACCAGACGTTAGCAGGTGGCACTCGAAGGTAAAGTTGGCGACACTTTTTCCACAGCCACTGAACTGTGTCAGACGTGAACTTGATGTCAAACCAGGCGCATGAGCCTCTAAGATGTAGGAAACAGTATACTTCACTGTGTTTTGTTATTTGAGAAGAGAAATAAAGATGATGATGTGGTGTGTGTGGTGTTTCTACCTCTCATGCGGTGGATGAGGGTTCCGTAAGCCATGTCCAGCTGATAGGCCAGAATCATACTGAGCGGCACCACGGGCACAAACAGACCAGGCTTCCTCCTCTTCACGGCTCTGCGGACGGAACCATCGCATCAGACACCGCTACTGCATTTAAGGCCCTCACTCTCTTAACGCCTCTGGAGGCTGCCACGGTTTTTGTAACGAATTTTACAAAGGGGCTTAAATATAACAAAGAAAAGCACACGGTACATGCTCCAACTCCTTCAAATTACCCACAATCCTTCACACAGTATGAAACCCTTTGAGAAATGGTGAAAACACCCAGATGTGGGTGAGATGTTTATAACGTAAACATAAATCAAGACAAAAATTTTTTTATTGTTATTATTCCAGCAAAATGAAAAAAATGTAAAGATATAGTGAAAAATATGAGAAACCTTTAACTGTAAACTTTAAAGGCTAAAGTAAAGAGTAAATGGAAAATACCCGAGTTATAATTCATTGCAAAATTTAAGATTCATTTTCCTTGAGTATAATTATCACTGTAATTATCATTCATGGTTTTATTTCACAAATGTATATAACGTAAGAAAAATAATATAAATTATATAAAAAAATATATATATAATATTTTTTCTTTTGTGTGTTTGTGAAAAAGAAAGAGAGAGAGACAGAGAGAGTGAGAGGTAGAGAGAGAGTGAGAGGTAGAGAGAGAGTGAGAGACAGACAGAGAGAGAGAGAGTGTGTGAAAGAAACAGAGAGAGTGAGAGAGACAGAGAGAGAGAGAGAGAAAGAAAGAGAGTAAGAGTGTGAGAGAGTGTGTGTGAGACAGAGAGAGAGGGAGGTAGAGAGAGAGAGAAAGAAAGAGAGTAAGAGTGTGAGAGAGAGTGTGTGTGAGACAGAGAGAGAGGGAGGAATAGAGAGAGAAAGAGAGTAAGAATGTGAGAGAGTGTGTGTGTGAGACAGAGAGAGAGGGAGGTAGAGAGAGAGAAAGAAAGAGAGTAAGAGTGTGAGAGAGTGTGTGTGAGACAGAGAGAGAGGGAGGTAGAGAGAGAGAGAAAGAAAGAGAGTAAGAGTGTGAGAGAGAGTGTGTGTGAGACAGAGAGAGAGGGAGGTAGAGAGAGAGAAAGAAAGAGAGTAAGAGTGTGAGAGAGTGTGTGTGAGACAGAGAGAGAGGGAGGTAGAGAGAGAGAAAGAAAGAGAGTAAGAGTGTGAGAGAGAGAGTGTGTGAGACAGAGAGAGAGGGAGGTAGAGAGAGAGAAAGAAAGAGAGTAAGAGTGTGAGAGAGAGAGTGTGTGAGACAGAGAGAGAGGGAGGTAGAGAGAGAGAAAGAAAGAGAGTAAGAGTGTGAGAGAGAGAGTGTGTGAGACAGAGAGAGAGGGAGGTAGAGAGAGAAAGAAAGAGAGTAAGAGTGTGAGAGAGAGTGTGTGTGAGACAGAGAGAGAGAGAAAGAGAGTAAGAGTGTGAGAGAGAGAGTGTGTGTGAGACAGAGAGAGAGGGAGAAAGAGTGAGTGAGTTTTTATCTATTCATTGTATTTTTATATATTTTTTATAGTAATTAATTATCATTTGCTTAAATAATCGATTAATTGTTTTTTTCAAAATATATAAAAAATATATGTTCAGTGTAATTTTATGTGCTTTGGCAACATTGTTACTGAAACAGTCACGCCAATAAAGCCAAGCTGAATTGAATTGTGTGTGAGAGAGAGTGAATGAGAGACAGAGAGAGAGAGTGAGTGAGAGAGAGTGAATGAGTGACACTGACCCTACAGTGAGGCCGAGGGCAGCCAGTCCGAAGAAGGTTCCGTAGTATTTGATGAATTCTCGGGACCAGGCGATCTGCATGGCCATCTGCCGCTCACGCATTTCATTCTGCATCAGGATCTGACGCTCCATCTACACACACACACACACGTCTCTATACACTGTCAGGATATAGAGTAACAACCCTTTAGGATGTTTGGTGGTTTTCTTCATAAATATAACTGTGGATTAATTTGAATCCAGTAAGGAACATAAAACCTGTGTAAAAAACGTAAGAAAACTCACCACACACTCAGCATTAAGAAGAAATTAAATGAGGTATGATTTACAGTAACATTTAGAAGACGTATTTACTTATTCTCATTGTGTTTTTGACGTAATAAATTAACACGACAGCTACTTATGTTTGTTTACCATTTCCCGAAATCAGTGTTAATCCCAGAATTACAGACTCTAACACCTGACAGTACTGAGCCACGGGGATTAAAACACAACACACAGAAGGCAGTGACATTTGTTGCAGAGAGACAGGGAGAAAATGAGTGAAAGAAAAAAAGACAGATAGAGAAGAGAGAGGTGTGATAAATAACTACACACCTGTGATCTCAGTGTTGCAGGGAGAGGGAGGTAGAAGGTGGAAGGAGATGAAGGGTGTGTGTGTGTGTGTGTGTGTGTGTAATACCCCTCAGCAGCAGTGAGCGGTAGATCAGAACAGGGATTAACAGAGGTGCAATATTTACATTTTAATTAGGTTTGAATTCACACTGTGTAACATAAGATTGACATTAATCCAGTGTTGATCTGCAGTTCATAATTTAATTGTGGACTGTGCATTGATTTGAAAGTTTCTCATGACCTTTTGGACATAGTGTGTTTGAAGGGGAGCTGCAGCTCCTCCACAGCAGCAATCCAGCGCTCAACACACGTCACTGAATCAAAAACACACGTCACACACCTAACCGGCCTTACACCGCCCCACGCCACACACACAGTACAATATATTAGTCATTATCTGACCTTTACCACACTGATATCACAGAAGGCTGCCGTATGCAAATGAACCTCAGACAATTCCCAAATTGTTTTATTGTGAGCTGTGAGACTAAACAAAGCCAAATGAGACTGTGTGGCTCTGAGGGTGAATCAAGGATATTCACAAGAGGAAACAAATGTTCCTGCAACAGCAAGGGGTCACTGTGTGTTACTCATGTGCTCGTTTTGTGAACACCTGCTCACACAGGGTTTCTGGAGAGTCATGGAGAATGATCTGGGACCTTTGTGACGAGCTGAAGTGGAGATTCTGACCCTACATCACAATATGACCTCATTAAAAACTCTCGTGGCTGAATGCCATCAACCCCTCACACCAGTGTTTCAACCCCTAGCGTAAAGCTTGGGAATACCTTCCAACTCATCCACAGACTTTTAATTAAGAGCTTTAAGTCACGATTGAATTATTCCCCCATTATTATTCCCATGAGACATTTAGCAGCGTGTTTCAGACCCATTCAGCCCTGGCGTTTGACCTGTAACGGGCCTCTGTCTGGATCTGGTTCTTTCTGAGCGGCTGATCTTTTGGCACCTCCGGGAATTAGCATGTCCTGTCTCTGGTTCGGACCGTTTCCTGTTTGCTAGCCAATGTCTCTGGATCCTGTTTCATCTCTGAACAATGAACAAAAGCTGGTAAAAGTCATTTTGAATCACAGGCGTGAGCTGAATGTTAACAGACTGTCACTGAGTGGAGACGTCTAACGGCGTGATGTTAACGGAAATTAAACTCACACTGAGTGCTGTAAATTATAGGCTGTTTCCCTGTCTCTAGAAAGTGTGCTTTTACTGAATCAGATGAGTGATTCGTTCTCATTTAATTCATTTCAACATCGCACTGATTACCTCAGAATAACACTTTCATTCAGATATCCTGACGTGACATGACTTTCGCCGAGACGGAGGGGAGAAACGGAAACAGGGATCTGTTGTCACATCTGTTTCGTGTCTCTAATAGTTATACATTATCTGTAATATGTAACATATTCACTGTAAAAGATGGACAGATGGGGTTTAAAGGACCCCTCTGTTTTAAATACAGCTACGTTTGGTACTTTGGTACTTTAAACCTCTCCATTCTCTCCGCTACATGCCTCTGGTCTTTAATAAGTAGTAACCAGTAACTATTACTTTTACAGTCACTACTTTCAAACGTTTCTGTACTGGAACTCAGATTCTGGAGGGTGGGGTGTGGTGACATCCCCCCCCCACACCCATGACCCCCACTCAAAAAGGGGGAAAACACAATTAGGTGTGCTAAACCACACACACACACACACACATCTATAAACGTTCTGTAGAGTTTTCTTTGATCAAACACAGTATTTTTAAAAATGGCTGTAAGAAACGTTAAAGTGTGGAGTAAACATGGGTTTGGAGTGTGAGCTGGAGAATGGATTTGTTTCGATTATGTCGATTAAACTGAATGCTTAAGTTAAACTACAGATAAAGAACGCAGGCTCTTTGTGTCCGTTGTGGTGAAGAGAGATCTACATCCCGACCCTCACCTATGGTCATGAGGGTAGTGACCGAAAGAGTTTGCGGGTACAAGCGGCTGAAATGAGTTTTCTCCGCAGGGCGTCTGGACTCTCCCTTAGAGACAGGGTTAGGAGCTCGGACGTCCGGGAGAGACTCGGAGTGGAGCTGATGCTCCTCCACGTCGAGAGGAGCCAGTTGAGGTGGTTCGGGCTTCTGGTCCTGACGCCTCCCTGGTGAGGTGTTTCAGACATGTCCAACAGGGAGAAGGCCCCGGGGAAGACCAAGAACACGCTGGAGAGACTACATGTCTCAACTGGCCTGGGAACGCCTCGGTATACCCCCAGAGGAGCTGGAGGCGGTGGCTGGGGAGAGGGAGGTCTGGGTTTCTTTGCTCCGACTGCTTCCCCCGCGACCTGGACCTGGATAAGCGGTGGATAATGGATGGATGAATGGATAAAGAGCGCAAGCACCTTATAAACAACAACAACACCACTGTCGCAGGCTAGAGCCAATGGAGCAGAATTGTCAGCACATTTCATCACATCACACTCACAGAGAGGAAACAAAACCAGAGAAAGGCAGGTCAGACACGTCTGTTTTGGGACGAAGATGGCGGTGAAACAACCTTCAGCCTCAGTTTTCACTGTTTCTCCATCACTGCTCGGATTAAAAGCACACACAGTTCTCTCACTGCTCCATTTCCATTCCTTTCTGTGCTAAAAGTAAGTGTTTAAAGTTGGATTTGCAGGATGTCCCACCACCAATGGAACTGGAAGCACATTTTAAGAGCAGAAACTTTGCTGTGCTGTTTCTTTTCCCGGCCCCTGTCCACAAACACTTTTCTATGTAATTTCTCTAGCGGAGGCAGTGTTTTTGATCTTTTCTCTCTGAAGAGAGATAACGGGAAATTTCTCCAAACATTAAAGCCCACTTTCCATATCACTGATTCGGGAAATCACAGTGATCCGCTGTTCTCTATGAAGTGTGATCCCACCCTGATGTTTGTAAAGTCTTTAATCCCATGTACAGCTCCTAATAATTACTAATTATCTCTTAATAATGAACAGTATCTTGTCGCATTCAGGCTGGGGAGCAAGGGACAATTAAGGGCAGAGGGAGGGACATTTCTCTGAGGGTTTGATTGCGTTCAGACATGAGAGGGTCAGCGAGTTGAGGTGCTGGTGTTGGACGATTAGCTCTGGATCATGAACATCACTCCAAATCTTCCCAAAAGTACTGGATGTAGCTCTATCATGGACGTCGTTAGACCTGCTTTAGGGGGCTGTAGCTGACTCTAAATGTTCTTTAGCCCCCAATTCTTTCATTCTCAACAACGTTTCTCTGTCCTGCATTGCTTTCTTGAGAGAATACACACAGATAGTGTTGTCAACCGTCCCGTAAAGTACCGTATGTGGAAACTAAAAGATGCGTTCCGCTTTGAACTGATACAGGACGCATTTTGTTTGAGATAGAAACATGCAGCTCTCTCTCAGCCGGCTCCTGAACAGAGAACACAATTTTAATTGGTCATCATCTTTATTTAGCCAATCAGCAGCCAGAATTATCTGTCCATCATTCAGTGTGCAGTGATGGAGTCACAGTCTCTTCTACAGTGGTTTGTTTTGCGGCGGCGCTGAGAGCAGCAGGTCAGAGCTGAAACACTGGGAAGTACAGCTCTGCTTTAGATAGAGCTAATGTTATCTTAGCTTCTCATGGCTTTGCTTAATCTGTACCTCGTCAAAGAAATTTGCTGCTCTAAGGCAATTACCCCAGACCCCCTGGTTAAATCTTAGACCCCCTATTTATCAGTCTCTATTGACGGCCCTGAGTTCCATCACTTCAGAGATCAAATTTTGCTGATGCCCTGCAGGACTAACAACAGGCACGGAGCATGGTGATCATGTGCAGCACCCCATTTTGTATCACTGACTCCAATTACTGTCCACAAAAGGGGTGTCTACAAAGTTTGGACACAGAACACAAGTTAAAGCTTGGAATGCCAGTGTCTGTGAACATTTAAGGAGCGATCTGAAATCGTCACAGTCCCTCGTGAGTCTGCACACGGTGGCTTTCGACCTCAGCCGCCACAGACAGATCCCTGGTCACTTTCAGTAATGATTATGAACTGCAAATGGAACCCCGATGGCCGCCGGTGCACCGATAACCTTCTGACCACCGCGGATTCTCATCTACAGGAACTCAGCCCTAAGCAGCTCCACCACGGCAACACTTCACCTTCAGCCAAATACACATCACTAAGCTTCGACAGCTCAAGGCCAAACCTCTCTGGACGTGGAGCGTAGAAGGAAGAGAGGACTGGGATGAGATGTGTAGTTAAGATAAGGACAGACTCCTCACCAGAGACTTTGTTGTTACCCTCTGTTTCTTTATTTAGGTTCATGAAGTCTGCCCTGGATCAGAGTAGCAGGAAAAGGCTGAAGGCAAGGGTGAATTCTTAGAAGGGTGTAGTGTAGAATATGGTGGTATGATGCAAAATGTGGGCTAGAAAGTTATGAACTCCCCCCACCACTGGGCTTTGCACCTGTGGAGCCTTGGTCTGTGACATCACAAATATGTATCAGATACTTTTCGAAATCCAAAACTAATCCACCAACAGTATCTGACCTCACTAATGCTCACATGGCTGAATGCAATCAGATCCTCACAGCAATGTTCTGGGATCTTGAGTTCGGACATCACAGGAAGGGGTGAGTCATCTGCCCCTTCAGGTATACAGCTGTTCCAAGGACAATGGTACAATGCTAAGGAAAATACATCCTGTTGAATGACAGTGACCTTCTCTAACCTTCAGTCCACCTTTACATCATGTTGTAATATTGTAACATTTAATAAACGAATAAAAAGAAGTCCCCTCAGTCCTCTGACAGGTGACACACACTTCAGCCCAGTCAGTCGTAACAGGGAAAACATGGAGAGATTGACTGAGAGAAATGGAGGTGATGATGTGGAAGTGGACCCGGTCAGTGGGAAGTTCACTGACATTTCTCCCGAAAAGGCCACAGTTAAAGATTTCCTGACCAATCCACTAACAGCAAATCAAACGAAACCGATGACACACAGCTGCCAGGAATCAGCGCCGTCTGACCACCCTCCAACAAGCTGCTAGAAAAAAAAAACTGTAACTTGTGACACATGCTGATGTTCTGTTCTTCCCACCAGGGAAAACCTTCACATCTCAGGGGACATGTTTTTAAAGCCCTATTCTGATCGGAATAACTTTACCCATGGACATGGAGTAAAGAATTTCTACCTCTCTAGAATATCTAGAGTATGTTGCAGCTTTAAACCGATCCAAACAGACTATTTCACTCATTTTATTTCCAGTCAGTCCAGCTTTAGGTAGGTTCTGTGAGCAACAGCTGCCTAAAGACGAGTTATGAACACTTGTCCTACTCATTGAGTTACCAATAAACCGTTTATAATATCAGTTAAAATAACCATATGAAGGATTAGCAAAGTTCTTTTGTCATCTTCTCGACCACTTTCTCTTATAGAGGACTTAAATATAAGGTCATTGGGGGTTGGATATTTTTGGTTGGTGGGCTGTTCTCAGAACATTAGTGACAGTCTTAAAACTCCAGTAGCACTGCTGTGTCTGATCCACACTGTGTGATGGCAATGCATGAACCAAGCAGCCACTCCCACTTTTCTTATCCAGTGTGAATCCACCATAATCATTACTGATGGGTTAAAACACCATTCCTCCAGCTCCCAACGGAAAACTAACCCCATGCTTATGGTTATGATTATGATTATGCGACAAAGATCAATAACAATCAGTTCAACCAATTGGCTCCAGGCAAAAGTTTCAGCAATCAGCTTCCATCAGTCACTCTCAACAAGTTTATGACCTCTTTCTCTCCTCTGACCTGAAGAAGAATGCATAAACATGTCCTCGAACACATCTGTCAGTGTTTTCGGATCGCCTGCTTACGCAGATCCAAACACACATTACATAATAACACCATCCCAACACCTACCCTCCAATTTACTCATTCATCGTGATGCCAGATAAAAGACCATCAGAGTCAACGTTCCTGAGAAAAGACATAACGATCACAGAGGAACCGCTGCCTCGCTCCCGTGAACAAAAAGATGTGACGTAAGTTTGTACACTGACTGAAGCGACACTGACTGAAGCAAACACACCGCTCTGTGACATCTTAATGGTAAATTAGACAGCCTGCCTCTGAGACCGTCGCTGATCATCTTTGTTCACTGAACGTCTGCGCTGGCAGATACCAATTTACATTTCCAGGTTAATGGTCACGGCAGGCGAAATCTGACCCGAGATGATTCATCAACAAGTGAAACTCATATTCCGGAAACTTTAGAAATATCCTTAAAAATGGTCAAGTTTAAGACTCTTCCAAACGAAGCACAACCTACAGTCCCAACACAACTGTTTCTTAATCGGATCTCTAGACCGTACTCCGATCTCAGAAAACTCAAGAGTGTGCTGTTTACACGACCACTTAAATAATCAGACAACTGCAACATTAGACTAAGAATGGATTATTAAGTGCATGTAAATGCACTGATGGTCAACGAGACTCTGCAATACATTTCAAAACTGTGACATTTTCTGTTTCCAATGGAATTTTAAATGCTTTCACCCTTTAATATTATTCTTTGTTGACCCTCTGGGGTTTGAGGCAACAGACGATTCTGGGGAACTACGGTTGTCTCTTTGTTTGTCTGTAAGTTTGTCTCAACGCTATTGACACCATCTTCTCAAGGAAAAGCTTAGGCACGGGGGAGCCCTCCTGTCCTGATGGAACGACGCCGGCTGGATATGCCATGGATGGATGGGAGAGGTGGCGCGTGGTTTGTCTGGCGCCTCTTTCCATTGAGGACATTGAGGATGTATACCTATTTGGATTTATGATCGTGGGATCTCAGGCGGTGCCCTGGTTTATCGGAAAATTAAAAGAGTTGAGTCAGTTGTAAACAGCCCAAGGAAACTGACCAACATGATTGGTGGGATGGGCAGAGCCGATGGCGCACAGACTGGGACTGTGAGTAGAAGCTTAGATTCCATCAAGGAGCAACTAACAGCTTTGAACTCCAAGATCGAACGTTTCGAAGACCAGAGCAAAAATGGAATTTTGAATCAGAGGGACTATTAGCTCAAATTTCAGCTCAGGTCTCTGATTCTAACAAGCTGAACTTTATCTGTTTTGGCTGCCCCTGCTCTCAGCGGCCTTGGCTGCTGATAATTCCAACTCCTCCAGAAGGAACGGTCGTCGTGGAGATCTGCTGCACCTCCCCTGTCTGAGCTGTGGGCTCAAGGACACGTGACTGCTACTACATTCTTGGACATTTTCACGAACTGAACCTGCCCCACCCCCCCCCCTTCCCCCTTCCCCCTTCCCCCTTCCCCCTATAAACACGCCTCCTACTGCTTTTGTCTACGTCACTGAAACTACTTGTGTGTGTTGCTTTGTGTGCTAAAGGTGTTGTTTTTTTTCCAAGATCACACACTATGCTTCTTTAAGGCATAGTCTATGACCTTCTTTTTTTACCACCACTTCCCTGTTGTAATCCAGCTGTTTCTTCTAACTGTAAGATGGCGTGGGGCACCTGCTGCCGTCGCGTCTGTTGCGCACATCTAACTCCTGTTTGGGTGAGTGGACAGACGGAAATGTAATTTCGCTGCAATGTTGTACTTGTATAACTTTGTATGTGACAATAAATTCAATTCAATTCAATTCAAGTTTTTATTCACTTTTTGAATTACCACAGAAACTCATTTTAGTAAAGTTTAGTTTTGTAGCACTTTCCATCTGCGTTTACTTTCACCCTCATGAATTTAGAGTCAATTCCACCTTTCAGGGGGAAAAAAAATGTATAAACATAGGAGGATGTTTCCTCACCATTTGCTGTTCTTCAGTCTGTTTGCGTTAGAAACCGGACGAATGTGTTTACGAAGCCCCAGTGTCTGTAAATGGAAAAACAAATACAACAAACAAGCAATGGGAGAAAAAATAAATCAAACAAGTCCCTCAGTCTGGTATGCTAGGCTTTCTCTCTCTGCCATGGTTCTTAGACATTGAAGTCACCTCCAAATGTTGAAAAGCATGAACTGGGATAAGGATGTTGTTCTATTCCGGCTCCATAGGTGGGTAATATTGCCTTATTTTCGCTGTGGATGGAACTGACTGTAAATTCGGGAGTGCATTTTCTTCATGAATTTAATCACAGACCGAATGTGCTACAAACTAAACAACTCGAGTAACAAATGAAAGTGAATAAAAACTTACAGACAGTTTTGGAGTGAATCACTACCCCCACTGCACCCCCCACCCCTTGCCCTGCAAACTGACCAGAGAGAGCGCCAATGATGAGAAAATATCCTCTGAACTTTCATAAAAGCCCTTATGAATATTGCCTTTAAACAAATTTGAGCTCCCTATTTTTCCATTTTGAAACATATGTAAATCAGTCTCAGCTCTGTTTGTAACGAGGCCGGGTTTGACCCAGAGCACTGTGAACAGAGATAATTCGGCCCTAAATCTGAAAGACTGAAGCCCAGTTTTGCGATATTTTTCTCTGGATGTGAGTCATGTACAATCTAACGTACAATAACCATATTTCTGTTAATTGGATGTGAGGGCTGTTCTTAGACCCTAGGGGCTTAACTATTATTGTGATACTGGCATTTGGAGCTCCAACATCACAGAACACTGCAGTATTCAAATGAGCCACCTAACGAACCTCCACAGCTTTGTAATTATCAGCATCTTGATGAGAGTTTGTTTCAATACCTCTGAGCATTCAGTAAATCTATAAAAACTATTCATATTTCATTCAAAATGATGCAGTACATTCTTTACCACGTCACATCAAGCGTTCACCGCCGCGTCTATAAAACTGTGTATCGCAACATGTAGCACTATAATCAAACTCATAATCAGCCCTCATTTGATGACTAACAATACCTTGAGAAATAAGAGAATGCACAATCTCGCCCTGGAGAAACTAATCACAGGCCTGGAACTGAGAAGCTGAATCACTGAGGATGACCTTAAACAAAGGCAAGACCAAACTCAATCTGCACATCCTCAGCGATCCATCAGGCTCCTATTAATGTTTATGTACCACATTTAAAGTGAGCAAACAGCTGCATCTTTACAGAATAAGCCTGTAATTTAAGGTGGATGAGGCCAGAAACAAAGCAGAAAACACACGCTCCCCTGCAGGCGAACATAAATCATTCAAGCATAAAATGAGGCCCTTCCAGTGGACAATAGTAGTGTTTCATAACGATTGCAATAAAACAAGCAGTTTACACCTCTCCTCTTCAGCTGGAGGCGAACGGAAATGCAGAAACTGTGGCATGATGAGGATGTTGGAGAATAGGAACGGTAGAAACTCTTAAAAGGCTGATATATTCACACAGTGTGTTGTGGAGCTGTGAAAGCGTATGGATTTTCATGTGTTTATGGTGCACTGACAGTATGGAAGTCTGTGTCTATTCTCAGCTGCCCTCTGGGTAAATAGGAGCTGAATCTGGGTGTGGAAGGATTGGCAAATACATGTCTGCAGTCTGACCGAGACGACACGGGGCAAAAAAAAGCTGGTAAGATGGTCATGACACGCCAAGCTGAAAACCGGAAACCAGGACAAAACTGTCACAGCTGATAATGGACACCTCGGTAACAAGGGCACACTGTGTCACTGATGTGAAGCACCTACCATTTGTGCCCTTTGTGCAGAATTTTGTTAAATGTGAGTGATTCCACAAGATCCTTTCCCTCCTAAAAGTGCTCTCAAAATCACTGTAAATACTTCTAATGTTTTTTTTAACCAAGAAGACAACAGGAACTTCCACTGTTTGCAGAAATTAACATTGTTTACTTTTATTAATGTGAAAACTAAGAGTGGGCAATCTTGCAAACGATCAATTAGTTCATCAATAAACACTCATGAAAGTATGTACATTCTGATGAAGGATTTACAAGACAGATATATTCATTCATTCATTATCTGTAACCCTTATTCAGTTCAGGGTCGCGGTGGGTCCAGAGTCTACCTGGAATCATTGGGCACAAGGCGGGAATACACCCTGGAGGGGGCGCCAGTCCTTCACAGGGCAACACACACACACACACACCTACACACACACACACTTTTGAGTTGCCAATTCACCTACCAACATGTGTTTTTGGACTGTGGGAGGAAACTGGAGCACCCGGAGGAAACCCACGCAGACGCAGGGAGAACACACCACACTCCTCACAGACAGTCACCCGGAGGACACCCACGCAGACACAGGGAGAACACACCACACTCCTCACAGACAGTCACCCGGAGGACACCCACGCAGACACAGGGAGAACACACCACAGTCCTCACAGACAGTCACCCGGAGGAAACCCACGCAGACACAGGGAGAACACACCACACTACTCAGACAGTCACCCGGAGGAAACCCACGCAGACACAGGGAGAACACACCACACTACTCAGACAGTCACCCGGAGGAAACCCACACAGACACAGGGAATCTACAGGATACTGAGCCTTGTTTTGTCCCTTGTCCTTTGGCCTTTGGCCTTTAGCCTTGTGCAAAAACTGTGTTTTTGCAGGTTCCTCTAGTTCTACTCCACTTCAGATCCACATTAGTCTCAATATTACTTCACAGGAAAGCTTCTCCAAATAATGTTCTGCATAATTAAAAACTTAACATATAAAAGACATTTTTGAGTAGTTTTGAAAACAGCTGTTCACAGATGGTGACAGGAGCCAGATGTCCAAATATTTAACACTTTTCAACACACTTCCCTCAACTACAACTCTTACATAAAAAGGCTATGAACACACAGCCTAATGTCTGAAACTTTTATTTACAGTTGTTCAAAGGTTAATTTTGGCTTGAAATGTTTGTATTTGCAAAGCACTTTCTGGAACTGGCTTGTAACTCTCACACACAAACACACACACACACACACACACACACACACACACACACACACACACACACAAGGACAAATGGAAATTAACCACAAGGGGCGTTATTTCTCACATATTATTCACATTTAAAAAACGCTCCACAAGGGGCTGCTTTTGTTTCACACAATGACACTTAAGCGTCCCTTTTTTTTAAAGCCACAGAGGCACATGCAGCGTGACATAAGACACAAAATAAATATTTTTATTTATATATATATTTTTAATTATCACTATATTATTATTATATATACATTTTAACAATGTTTTATTTTATTATCATGAGACATAACCTAAAAAAACTAAAAAGGTATATTCTGTTTTTTTTCTTATTTGAAATTACCATTAACTATTTAGTAATAAAATACACCTGCACATGTTCAAGAGTTTACCACTGCAGCTAAATATTTGGCAAATTCCAGCACAATAAATAAAAAAATAAATAAATAAATGCACTGCAGTATAAATATAGGAAATGCAGGATAAGCCTGATAACAGCATGTTAAAAGACAAAGGGTAGAGATATACTTGATGTTAATTACGCATTCACGTACGCAAAGTGCAGTACACGCATAAACGGTAGAGGGCAGTGCAGGCGATCAGCCGCATCACAATGGCGTAAAGTTTTGAAGAAGGCTGTGACAGAGCCAAATCTGCAATTACCCGTGTTGTTCTCTGGTCTGCCCTCTAGTGGACGCCTCCAGTTACAAGTGTAGCACATAGGCAAGTATGGAAACAGTTACCCTCAAGACGCAGGTGGTTGTCTATGAGAATGCATAGCCAAACAGCAAGTATATCTCTACCCAAATAGGTTTAACAACACAACTACAAAACCGTGAATGATACAATACAATGACTGCAGGATCAGCCTTTAAGAGTAGAGACATATTTGCTGTTTGGCCATTCATTCACATAGACAACCATAGACCGGCTGCATACTGCACCTTGGGCAGCCATGGCCTAATGGTTAGAGAAGAGGGCTTAGGACTGAAAGGTCATTGTTTCGACTGGGGGTGGCTGCTTGCCGCTCCGGGTGTGCATACACAGCCCCTAGTGTGTGTGTGTTCACTGCCACAGATGGGTTAAATGCGGAGGACACGTTTCGTTGTATATTCAACAATGACAAATAATTAATTTAATTTCCTTTTTCATATGCATATTGTTTATTTCCTGATAACATGCACAACCAACACACCGACACAGGATACGCGAGACTGCCATGATGTGCACATGAAAGCATAGTTAACAGCAAGTATATCTCTACCCTAACTACCACTGTTTACCTGCCAAAAACTAGCTTACAGGGAAGTCTTGTTCCATTATTATTTGCGTGCTGTATTAACTGATGTAAAGCCTCAAACAATAGAATCAGTTTTCATTCAGTTGTCATCATGGAAAATGTTTTGAGGCTGAAATTTTCTAGTTTACAATGTTCTTTTAAAAATAACGTTAGTAATTCGAGCCTCACAGCTTTGTACCTGTACTCGAGCGTTTAAGAGCATGAACTCCTGCTGCTTCTTCAGATTCTGGTCCATGGATTTGGAGAGTAAAAACCCCATCGTTCAGCTCAAACTGAAAGAAATAACAGCAAAGTAAGTATACTTGTTCTGTCATTCCATTAAATCTGAATAATGAGTTGCCAAATAAACACAAAATGCTGTTGCCTTTTTGCAGTGTTTACTGATTTATGAAAAAACAGTACTGACCATCTATGTAAACAATCGGGGTTCAAATATCACACACTGCCTTAGTCCTATAGATGGGTTCCAGAAAACCAGAGATTTTACTTTGAAATTAACTACTGAAAATGCATGGGAATTATATAAAACAGTATTAACCATTCACACACTTGTTTACATGCATTATTAAATTGTCTCCATACATTCCAGCATTTTCTACCCGCCTCTAAAAGTTTCTGCGGTGCTGAACCCAGAGGAGCAATGACACTGTTCTCCATATTACAGGTCATTGGAGCATCATAATGATATGAAGATGTAATTTTATAGTAGAAATACAACCTAATGCTGCTTTATATCCAGTATACAGGCTAAACTGTGATCCTATATTAATCTGTGCAGAGGTATGTTCTTTGAAAATTAAATATTTTCATGCACATAGAATCAAAAACAAATGTACTCTGAAACTTTAGATTTAGAGTCTTCAGGTTTATTACAGATGTATTACAGCTCCTGTAACATATTGGAAGTCTTACAGTAGTCAGAAAAGTGTGTAGCCATCTCCTTAAGCAGCTCTTGTGACTGTACCAGTGTAAACATAATTTTGAACATTTAAAAAAGGTAGAAAACTGAGTTTAAACGGCTAATTACCCACAATGTGACTTACCCTGTAAACCACGGTGTCAGGAAATAATGAGCTACCTCTACTCTTTTTCTAATTATTGTTTTTATTACACTGCAACACTGACACATGTAGTGTCCCGCCACACATCCGGTTCAGACCGGAATAGCTCCTCAAGGCATTATGGGATGTGTAGTTTTACACGCACAAGTCACGTCACCACAAACTTATAAAACATATTAACAAACACAAAATAAATGCTATTCATGCCGCACTGTGAATGAATAATTAAGTATTCGGGGGTAAATAATGTATAATTTGTAACCAAAATATTCTATACATAAGGCAATAGGCTTTCTTTCATTTATTGATAGATTTTGATTCAAATCATGACAAATATTGCAATATAAATGGTCAGAAAGTAAGACTTACCTAGAGTTATTTAAAAGAAAAATTCTGAGATGGGGTTTTTGTGGCTACAAACTGCTGCTAACTCCAAGGACAAAGCACTGACAGCAAAAGTGGGTGCGTCCCAATCTGCAGACAGGCAGCCTACCTAGGGCACGACAAAGGAGGGAAATTATGTACTAATTTAAATGTATTTATAAAGAAGAATGGAAAACTCTTCTAAGAGTCTGAGATGTATTTCATACTTATTAATTAACCATATGTTTACTGCTTAGAGGTACATCAGGAATGAAACACCTTAACAGCACTATTGCACCCACAAAGGTCATATCTTAGTAACCACCATAACAACTACATGGGACACTAGAAATCGTGCTAGCAACCTCCTGGCCTAGTGTGACATCCACTTGGAAACACCTTAACAACGCCATGGCACCCACTTGGAAACACCTTAGCAACGGCCTAGGAATCAGCAATCACCTGAAACAATTACCATATCTAATATATTTTCAATCTAATGACCATGTAGCGTCGGCCTAGCAACTTCAGTTGATGTTATGGTTGATTTAACGAAATATTATTTATTGGTTTCCAGAATAATAATATGTAAGAGTCCAGAAATTAATAAACGCATGTGTACTAACACATGGAGTAGGGAGCAGCGATGGATAAGACATGTAGGGTGCAGAGTGTAGGCATGGCCACATCTACATCGAACAGGACCACGTTCCTTAGCCCACTTCTAATACTACAAACCCAAGTTTGAGCTTGAACAATAATTATTATTGGGCGCCATCTAGTGCCAATAATGCAGAGTGTACATTAGAGCCAGTGCTTTGAGAAAATAAAACATGATTTTTTACATATCAACTAAAATGTTAAACCTACTTTTGACCATAAAGTGTACAGACTTTAATTCATCTAAATATTAAATTTAAATATGTTAAATATAATGTATATATAAATATTAAATATAATATAATGTTAAATATTTTTTAGCCTGTTCTTCAGTCTGCCAGGACCCCCAGAGAGCAGGCTTTGTTTGGGTGGTTATTTATTATCAAGGCAGCAGTGACAGTAATGTGGTGGTGGCCTGTGTTTAGCCACTGATGAAAGACTAGTAGATGGCCAATACAAACTGTGCAGTTGCCGATAATCTATTGTTTCTGACCTCATAACATGGGCCAACAAAGTCTAACAGTGGACAGTGAGGGGTAATGTCAATGCTGCTCTGTGGAGGCCCTTTGGGGTGCTGACGATTGAAGAACAGAGTGAAAGGGGGTTTACAGGTATTACAGAAGAGCTCCTGTATGGTTAGTGGAGCTGATAAAATAAATGGTGTAGAAAGAAGGAGGTCATTTTACAGTTATAACTGATAGGTGTACATGTTGTGTAAACATAAGGAGTATATTTCATCAACACTAATATGTTCATCCCTTCCTTGCCACCTGCCCGAGAGGTACCCGATTCTGCAGATGGGTACCAGCAGGTGAAAAAGGCTACATCTGTGGCAGTTGATGAAGTAAAATCCAGAGCATGGAAGACCATGGTGAATGACTTCCAGGCGGCCTTAAAGAGGTTCTGGTAAACACTCCGACAGAGTGTCAGATTCTTTGGCTGAAGTCGCTGAGGTGGTTAAAAAGCTACGAAGTGGCAAAGCCCCTGGAGTGGATGAGATTCACCCAGAGTTACTGAAGGCACGCAATACTGTGGGGCTGTCTTGGCTGACACGTTTCTATGTTATTGCGTGGACCTCGGGAACAGTGCATTTGGATTGGCAAACGGGGCTAGTGGTTCACATTCTTAAAAATGGGGACCGGAGAAAGTGTGCCAATTATCGGGGCATCACGCCTCTTAGCCTCCTGGGAAAGGTTTTGGAGGAACAATCCGGATTTCATCCCGGCCTTGGAACTATGGACCAACTCTTTACTTTATCACAGATGATTGAGGGGGCGTGGGAATTTGCTACTCCAATCTACACATGCTTTGTGGATTTGGAGAAGGAGTATGACCATGTTCCCCAAAGATTCTGTGGGAGGTGCTTTGTGAGTATGGGGTGCCATTTCCTCGGCATTAAGTCAAGCTTGTTCAATGTGGGCACAGGACTCCGTCAGGGCTGTGCCTTGTCTCCACTCCTGTTCCTGATATTCATGGACAGGGTGGCGAGGTGTAGCCTGGGACAGGAAGGCTTCCGTCGAGGGGCTCAGGAGGAGGCATCTCTGCTGTTTGTAGTCGAGTGTGAAGCGGTCGGTGTGGGGATCAGCACCTCCAAGTGTGAGGCCATGGTTATCTCCCGGAAACAGATGGCATGCTCCCTTCAGGTAGGGGGTGAGAACCTGCCCCAAGTGAAGGAGTTCAAGTATCTTGGGGTCTTGTTCATAAGTGATGGGAAGAGGGATCGTGAGATTGACCGTAGGTTAGGTGCAGCATCTGCAGTAATGCTAATCAGTGATACAGGTCTCAAAAAATTTCCCATTTCTTTTAAAAACATGAAAGCGTGAAAAGAAATGGAGTTTGTTTTAAAGGGCACAAAAAAAATTAAATCATGGACTGAAAAATACAGTTAATTCTTTCTGTCAATTTCACAATGACTCTTTCTTCACTTACTGTGACTAATCACAGTGTTCATTCATTCACCCATCATTCATTCATTTATTCATTCATCCATTCATCTTCTGTAAACACTCCAAGCAGTTCCGGCATGTGTTGGGTCCAGAGAACAAGGCAGGAACAAACCCTGGATGGGGTACCAGTCCTTCACAGGGCTTAACACACTCAGAATCATTCAAACACTCGTACTGCTGGACATTTTGACTATGGGAGGAAACCCACGCACACAGGTAGAACACACCACGCACCACGCAGTGATTGAACCCACAAATCCCAGGACTATGGACCTGCAGCGCCACCAGGCTGCTCTATTTATATATTTATGAACAATATAAGACCAGATCTGTTTACACACTCCATGTTTATTAGGTGGGTTTTTCTCCAACACTAGAAACAGCATTAAACGGGAGAGAAAGCAATATCAAAACTGACCCATTGTACAAAAAAAATAAAATAAAATAAAATAAAATAAAAAAAGACACAAGGACTAACAGAAATAACCAAAAGTCAGTGAAGAGCCTGGAGCTGATCAACCCCACAATTACAGCGGTATAAACTTCGCATATATATATTCATATTTACATATATATTAATTTGTAATTACAAGGGAGAGAAAACAAAATGTACAATGCTACAAAAAGTATTTACAAATTAATAAATAGAGTGAGCACACGTGCGCACACACAAACACACACACACACACACACACAAACAAAAAGAAAACAAAACGTACAATGGACATTTCATATCATACAAAAATTACAAAAAGAACATAGAAAAAAATGTGTTAATTGTTAGAAATTAATTTTTCTTTCATTTTTTGTTACAGAAAAAGAGAGCGAATGGCACCAGCTGCGGAATGATATTTATCTGTAAGAGAGAGAGAAAGTGAAGTTTTATTTGAACAGGCAGTATTTATGAGTGTGAAGTGTGTGTGTGTGTGTGTGTGTGTTAGAATGAGCTGTATGATCTTTGGCCCTTTTATGTTTTTTCATAATCCATAGAGGAGGCAAATACATCAACACACCAAATCTAATCTCTCTCTCTCTCACACACACACACACTCTCTCTCTCTCACTCATTCACTTTCTTACTCAGTCACTCACACACACACACACACACACACACATACACACACACAGTGGTGAACAAAATTCACAAACACTGTTCTTGAGTGAAAGTAAATGTCAATAGGGACATAACTGGTAACATGTTAATAACATTGAATTAAGAATAGAGAATAAAAATAATAGTATTTACTTCATATTAAATATGTCCGCAGGTTTGTAGACACACTTTACAGTCACTACATGTCCCAGATGTTCAGTGGCCTACACACAGCTGTACAAGAGCATTCTCTGGAGTGATGCAGCTCCATATAACACCTTTGGGATGAGCTGGAGTAGCATTTATGATCTTGAAGTGTTCACCCAAGCTAATTGAAGCTTTAATAGCATTAAATCCTCACAGCAATATACCATTATGTAGTGTCTTTCATGACTACGGTTACTGTCCACCACTGTACACACATACACAAACATGCATTTCATCCACACAAACACACATAACCACTTCGAAAAGGGCACTCTGTTTTCAGGAAATGTGAAAAATCAGACCTGGGTGTAATCTAAATTCAATCCTCACACCCAAAAAACATAGTGTAAATATTCCCCCTACACTATTTATCTCCCACATATTTAACACGTCAAGCAGCACTGCATTCAGTGAGCAAATTTCAATACATGAAGCTTCTCTCTTTCTTTCTCTCCCTCTTTTGCAGTAAGCAGGAGTAACATCCAGCTGCAGCCCCACAGGCCGAACACCAGGTTGAGTGGAAGTTAGCCAACTAGCAAGAAAGCTACAGTCAGCTACGTGTCTAAAACAGTCCTTCAAGGATTAAAGTTTACACATAGAACCATTCATTTGAACGCATAAATTGTACTTTAAATGGTTGAAATGTTTTCTATAACCCTATCATTAAGGTATAGAATATTCCTTGATGCTATATAGAACCTTTGTTGCTGAGAGTAGCTAGCCAAAGTGTTCTCGTAGCTCACAGTAGGTTTTAGCAAAAACAGCTGGTTTCTAGCTAACCCTTACCTTAATCCTCTTATTTTGAAGGAACGAACAAATCTAAGCTGGAAAAATATACAACAATAACTTTAGCATTTAGCTAGCATCTAGCTAATATGTATATGAGGTACCCCGATAAGACTTTAGCTAGCTAGCAGCTCACACTGATATTAAGTAAAGGTTGATTAGACCAAGTTGTTTTTTTTTTTTCACATTCAACTTAAGTAAAATTAAGTATCAATTATTTATTTACCTATCTAGTTGGCTAACGTACTAGTTGGCTAACCTGCAGCTGTATACCGTGCGATTTTTATGAAAAAAAAAAAGTTTAAACTTCAAATCCCCTGACTTCAGCATAGTGTTATAATGTTTAATAAATGTTAGAGCCAGAAACAGAGATGGCAACATAAATGGCAATGGATTTTGTTCAATTATTAATTTTCCCGCAACACTGACTAGACGCAACACCAGAATATCACAGTTCACAAAACAACATTCATGTTTATCTGTCTTCTTCTGTCTCTTTCCATCTTTCTTTCTGTCTTCATTAATATTTTATATATTTCATTCTATTTAATCTTTTATTTATTTATGTATTTATCAATATCTCCTATTTTAGTTTGACTTCCCCATAACTCTCATTGACTGATTCATCAAATTGGCCTGGAGCTTTCTGAATGGGAAATCCTGCCACAAATCCAGCCAGATTTATGATCTTAAAATAGTCCTGCTCTTTTGGAATGAGTGGAGATAGAACAGACAAGTCCTTTCAAATGTGACACTTCAGTCAGACTCAAATATTCTACTGCATTCACAATCTAATGCGCAACCCGTCTTCAAACTGTTTTGTGACATACAAAATCCAGCATCGCTAAATCATCAAGGCAGCCAGGGAAACCTGGTTATCAGTCACTCTTTCCTTCTAGTGTTTTCCAGTCTATCAGATGAGTGAGCAGTGTGCTAGCATGTTAGCACATAAGCTAGGCATCTTCTGTCCAGCTGAGTGGTTTCTTTAGCGAGGTGAGCCTCTAAAACTATGGTGAGAGCGCCAGCTGGAGGACGTCAGTGTTAGTTAGCACCAATTAGAGGAAAAGACACCCAAAAAATACTCAAAAACTAGGTCCCCAATAATCTCTAGAAAGAGTATCTTCAAACAAAACTCATGGGGAAAGTCAGGTGAGATGAATGTTTGCTGTTATAATGCCCTTTTTGTTTCACAAAACTGGACATGGAGGTTCCCTTGCACTCTGAAGAAAAGAGAAAACTGAATGTATCCCTTTCCAGTCACTTGGTTAGAGGCATTTCTCATGTAGGCCTAAAGACCAGGTGGGCTCACTCAGTTCAGACTCACCATGATCTTAATACGCGAAAGTGTAAAAAAAGGAGGGAGAAATGAAAATGAGCACAAGCTCACAATGTGCCGTCAGATTGCAGTCCACCTAGGCAAACTTTGATGAACTTCAAGAACTCTGCTGCAGGAGAAGCTTTAAAAAAAATGCTAGTCATCATGCTAGCTGTATACTGTTATGCTAGCATCATGCTAGCCATGTATTTGTCCTCTTTGCCTCTGAACAATCCTGTCCTCGTAGTGGCAGTGAGGGAGTCTGTAACATGGCACATAGTCCAGTCTGTAGTTCACAGGAAGTGGTTTTTTTCACAGGAAGTGGTTTCTGGAGTGTTTGTAAACACGGTGAACTCTCTGTCCATAACCACTGCTCCTTGAAGTGCCTGCTTTGGGCGGCCTCCTGAGCTGGCAGTGACATCTCCTCCCAGTCTTCAGGGCTTTAGCTGCTAATCCACAGCAGAGTGAGGTGAGACAGGAGAGGGAGACTGTGGCGAGGTCTGAGGGGTCAGAAAATTCCCTTGGCGATCCTCAGGCCCTTCTGCTTCATCCGGGGCAGGGTGGAGCTGGCCACATGCTTGGTTCGACCTGACCGCGGGAAGCCACGCTTCTTCAGGACAAAGTCGTAGTTGGCAGAGGAGTTCATGGCGTAGAAAACGTTTGCATTGTCTGGAATCTTAAGCTCTGTGGAAAAGAATCAAAATTATTTTATCCAACAAGCTACTTACTCACTACATACATATTATACTTCGTTCATTCATCCATTGTCTGTAACCCCTTATCCAGTTCAGGGTCATGAGCCTACCTGGAATCATTGGGCACAAGGCGGGAATACACCCTGGAGGGGGCGCCAGTCCTTCACAGGGCAACACACACACACACACATTCACTCACACACTCACACCTACGGACACTTTTGAGTCGCCAATCCACCAACATGTGTTTTGGACTGTGGGAGGAAACTGGAGCACCCGGAGGAAAATCTAGCAAATAGTAAAATCTAAAAAGCAATAAATTAGCCCTTATCACAAACTGATATTTAATTTTAACTGATTAAGAGAGTTGGACAAAAACATCTGTACAAACATACACATACAAACTTTACCAATAAATACTATTATTGATTTATTGATCTCTTGTGGCGGCACGGTGGCGCAGCAGGTAGTGTCGCAGTCACACAGCTCCAGGGGCCTGGAGGTTGTGGGTTCGATTCCCGCTCCGGGTGACTGTCTGTGAGGAGTGTGGTGTGTTCTCCCTGTGTCCGCGTGGGTTTCCTCCGGGTGACTATCTGTGAGGAGTTGGTGTGTTCTCCCTGTGTCTGCGTGGGTTTCCTCCGGGTGACTGTCTGTGAGGAGTGTGGTGTGTTCTCTCTGTGTCTGCGTGGGTTTCCTCCGGGTGACTATCTGTGTGGTGTGTTCTCTCTGTGTCTGCGTGGGTTTCCTCCGGGTGCTCCAGTTTCCTCCCACAGTCCAAAAACACACGTTGGTAGGTGGATTGGCGACTCAAAAGTGTTCGTGAGTGTGTGAGTGAATGTGTGTGTGTGCCTGTGTTGCCCTGTGAAGGACTGGCGCCCCCTCCAGGGTGTATTCCTGCCTTGCGCCCAATGATTCCAGGTAGGCTCTGGATCCACTGTTACCCTGAACTGGATAAACGCTTACAGCTAATGAATGAATGAATGATCTCTTGTGGTTGTGTGTATTTCCTGAGAGAGAGAAGTGATCACCTTTCTCTTCACTGATTTTCTGCACCAGTTCATAATCCTCTGGTCTTTCTCGGTCCAGATTGTGTTTCACCATCGCCTTCCTGATCACCGCAGGAGTTTTATCCTGACTCGTAACCTGAAACACACACACACACACACACACACTTCAGAGTTAGAAAAACACATTCTAAACCTTTCTCTCTGATCACTCACACTGATTAGAATTAACTGGATCAATAGAGCTGCACTGTGATTTATTTTATACAGTATATATATCATTTATAGTCCTGATCAATAAGGACATTATTAAACCATCAAAAAGCATTAGTGAGGTCAGGTTCTGGTGCAGAATGATTGGATCTGGATCACAGACACCACGCCAACACTTCTTAAACTGATAGAGATACATCACTCCTTTAAACGCTGTTCCACTGCCCCACAATCCAGTGGTTGAGGGCAATGTTGTTACTCCTCTAGCTGATGCTTGTCATTGCACATGGTGATTTTAGACTCATTTGCAGCTGCTCTATATCTTTCTTATAGAGATGATACAAGCTGTGTTTCAGTTCCTTTGTGCATCTTTCCAGGACTCACCAGGATGCTCTTGTACATGTTTCCGTTGTCCACATCTAGACTGACCCTGATGATGCAGCAGTCGTCCACTTGCTGGTTGTAGAGTGGCAGAGAGAGAGAGGAGTAGCTGGACACGCCCGAGACAGAGCGCTTGTGCGAGCGAGAGAGAGTGACCGGAGTGGATGAGACGGAGGAGGACGAGGCACTGCTGGAGCCGGAGCCAGAGCCGAGGGCAGAAGCATCGAGAGAGGAGAGAGAAGTGGACTCCCAGAACTAGAGAGAGAGAGAGAGAGAGAGAGAGAGAGAGAGAGCACAAAGAAAGTTAAGATATGTGTATGTTGCTGTTTTGCAAACAAGAGGAACGGCAGAGACCGAAAAAGAGTGAGATGGAGTTAAACACACAGAAAGGGTGGCAGAGAAAAGTTACAACAAATGAGAGAGAGAAATGAGTTAAATACGTTGGTTTTTGCAGTGAAAGTTAAACATTCAGAAACAGTAGCAGAGGAAAATGAAAGAGTGAGAAAGAGAAATGGGTTTATCCCTTAGTTATTGCCAGCAACAATAAAAACATGCTGCAATTTCTATTATTTTATTAATTTAAAGATGAACGTAACACATAATCAAACGACAGTAAATCTAGACTTCTAAGGGTTAACGTGTTTTCTTATATTTCTGAATGATGAATGACTTTTATTGTGGAAAGCTGATCCGAGAACATATTTACTGGCCCTCGTGGAGTCGTCTAGATGTCTTTGCTCTCAGAACAAAACCTTCCATCTCCTTTTCTGTTGTGACACTTAACTGTAGTAATTATATAACGAACTAAGGGTCGCGGTGTATAACAAACTTATTATTAAAACAAATTAATTAATAATAACTTACACTGAAAGCTTTACCTGTCAGGTTTTTGGTTTTGGAGATAAGAGGTTTTGTGCAGAGAGGGATGACACATGCTACTGGTGACTGTATTAGTACAATTCATAATTTAACTATGATGAGGAACCTTCTTTCTACATAATGCTGTGGCTAACCAGCAGTGAGTGAACACAAGATCAGGACAGATATGTAATAGTAAGAAATAGTTGAGTAAAAACACACACACACACACACACACACACTACAGACCACTAATGTGGAAGCATCGTTACAGATTTCTAGTCATAATCAATTCTTAACTACATTTCCTCATCACACACATTGTCTCTGGAGCTCAACGCGCTTGGAGGAGAGCACTGTCCAGTTCTGTTTTCTTAGCTAAGTGAAGGCTTGTTATTAGTTATTACATATATATGTTGTTGAAAAATCACTGCGCTGCTTGCTTCCATACTTTTGATTTATAGTGCGTGCGCACAAACACACTCACACACACACACACACACTGAATGGAGCTGAGATGAGCTGTCAGACGTAAAGAGAGAAACACACACGGGAGACGTCTGAAATGTGCGACTGCTGAAACAGAGCGAGTGAAAGAGGGATGGAGAGAGGGGCTGATGGATGGAGGGATGAAGTGATGAATGAAGGGGTGGAGGGATGAATAGAGGGATGGAAGGATGGATGATGCAGTGGATGATGAAGTGATGAACTAGTCGTGAAATGTTAAAAGGAGGTATTTAGTGATCGATGCAGTGAGAAATGAAAGGATGAAGTGATGGAACGATAGAGTGAGTGACAGAGTGAAGGGTTGGTTAGAGATGGATGGAAGGGGTGATGTGATGATGAAGGGACAGATCAAGTACATGATGCAGGGAAGGCTGGATTGACAGGAAGATAGAATCATGAATGAAGTGATGGGAGATGGAGGGAGTGATGGAGGGATAGAGGAGTAGAGTACCGTTGGTGTGAGGTCTCCCATTGGCCCACACTTCCCTAAGGTAGAATTGGAATGTTTTACGCAGGGCGTGGACGTCTACAAAGAGGAAGCAGAGCTACTGTCACCATGGAAACACACAGGAGGCTGGAGGACCATCGGATCTATCCTGGCTACGCCCACAGATGTGTTTGTGTACAGCATGTGTTGATCAACAGAGCAACTGTGAGGTCTGGAAATTTTAAAGGAGCAATAAGGTGTTTTTTTTTACACCCAAAGGACAAAGTATACTATTCATTGATTCATTCATTCATAGTCCGTAAGCGTTTATCCAGTTCAGGGTCGTGGTGGGTCCGGAGCCTACTCGGAATCACGGGGTGCATGGCAGGAAACACACCCTGGAGGGGGCACCACCAAACCAGAGCACCCAGAAGAAACTCACACAGACACAGGGAGAACACACCACACTCCTCACAGACAGTCACCCGGAGGAAACCCACACAGACACAGAGAGAACACACCACACTCCTCACAGACAGTCACCCAGAGGAAACCCACACAGACACAGAGAGAACACACCACACTCCTCACAGACAGTCACCCGGAGGAAACCCACGCAGACACAGGGAGAACACACCACACTCCTCATAGACAGTCACCCGGAGGAAACCCACGCAGACACAGGGAGAACACACCACACTCCTCACAGACAGTCACCCGGAGGAAACCCACACAGACACAGGGAGTGGCTCGAACAAATGTATATTAATAAAGCTATACTTATTCTTGTATATAAGGAATCACACTGCTTTGAAGTCCCTGAATGAATGTTATGGTCAACAGAGCTGGACCCACATCTTAAAAACAGGTGTAGTACAGAATCTCTGGCACATCCAGGCCACTAGGTGTTAGTATAATGGTTGTATCTTTACAAGAAGTAGAATACAACTGATTGCACCTTTAAAGTAGGGTGTTTTTTGAGAGTGCTATGGCATAACCTTTTACTGTGAAGCTTTTCCAGGCCTCATAAGATTTTTTACTAGTTCACATTTGTGGGCGGAGCATGGATAGATCACTTAACAAAAACACACCCAGGTGTGCAGATGCAACAAAGGCCAATTTAGTTAAATTAATCAATATTTTCCTTACAACATTAAAAAAAAAAGTTACACCACAAAAATATCCTGTAGCTAAAATCTATCACACTATTTTTAAACATAAAAATATTCAATACTCTTCATATTCCCCATCTGTGTAAATATCTTATTTAAATATGAATTCAGGTATTGAAACAATAATTCAGAATTATCCCAAAATATCAGATTTAATGAAGCACGGAGTCGTTTCCTAAAGAAACACAATCAGAATTTTGACCTCACCTTCTTCTCGTGAACGTCTGGTGAGTCTGAGATGAAGCTGATGTTGATCTCCTCGATGTCCGAGCTGCTGGAGCCGGCGGATGTCACGCTGAGAGAGTCTCCTCCATCCACTCCGCCGCTGCCCACCGAGCCGCCCAGACACGAGGGGTACCGCAGCTGATCAAAGGATTTAGAGTGAGAGCTTCCAGCACTGCTACAGCCGGCCTCGGCAGAACCAACCGGCTGACGACTAGAGAGAGAGAGAGTGAGAGAGAGAGACAGACAGACAGACACACAGAGAGAGAGAGAGAGAGACAGAGACACAGAGAGAGACAGAGAGAGAGAGAGCGAGAGACAGAGAGAGACAGACAGAGACAGAGAGAGCGAGAGAGAGAGAGAGAGACAGGGAGAAAGACAGAGACACAGAGAGAGAGAGAGCGAGAGAGAGACAGAGATTAACTAGAGTTGAGGCTCCTGTGAGAGAAGTGCGGGGATGAAAAGCAAAGTAAAG